>NC_073692.1:341792303-341817303 GCF_029784155.1 Uranotaenia lowii
TAGACTTCTGATGTCATTGTCTTGTCAGTGAGAAAGACTTTGGTTTTCTGTCCACAACTGCATATCCCCTGCCAAATCATGTACTTGCGGGCGAATTTATCCGCAAACACGAACTTAAATTTTGCAGGTACATCCCCCCAAGCCGTCGCCAAATAAAGTTTTTGACCTGGGATTTGCCCAAAGTCCGCCTTCACGTAGGTCTCATCGTCCATCAGAATACATCCGTCGAACTTGGTCAGCACTTGGTCGTACAGCTTTCGAGCACGGATTCTGGCCACATTGTTCTGCTTCAGCGTCCGATTTGGCTGTTTGCTGGCTCGGAATGACCTTATTCCTTCCCGGAGATGAATTCGTCGCACCGTACTGTGAGCGGCCTGGAACTTATTGGCCAAATCGCGGTCTGAAAGATTGGGATTCCTCTTGACGGCCTTGATGACTTTCCCACGCAGTTTCCGGTCGACAGTTCCACTCCGACGCTTCGAATGCGGCTTCCGAGCCGTCGTCAATGTTTCCTTGTACTGCTTGATAACACGCCATACGGTATTTCTGGGCATTTAAAATGTGCGTCTCGGGTCATATTGACCCGAACAGCTTTTGAGGGTTAAGTAATGTCAGAATCAGAAATACTATTAATGATATCTTCCTAATTGAATTAAATTAATAATAAACAAATTCAAAATCTTATTTTTCTTTAAAGTAGATTTCTAATCTTGTTAGTTATCAATGATTGATATCACCTAAAACTGAAATATTTCGAAGCTTATAAATCCATTTCATCAAAACGCAAGGTGATAGTCAAAATTTGGCAAACAAAACGAGTACAGCGCGCTTAGATCTAGCAAATCAACCATTCAATCATAGGCACCAAAACCAATTAAATTCTATCAATAAGTTTTTAAAGGGGTTAGCGGAGTTTATTGAAAACAAAAAAAAAAGATAAAATGTTAATAAAAACTTATTATTTTCTGTTCATATTTTTTTATTTAATTTTCAAAAAAAAATTACCGAATTTAAAGTTAAATTATTAAAAGTTTATGAAATATTTGTTACAAGTTTGTTTTTGTTTTTTTTTAATTCTAAATTTTTATGCTCTTAAAACATAACATTCTTTGAAGCCTTTGAAACTAAATTTTTGAAAAGAAAAATATAGTTTCCTCCTTCTGTGCTTCTCAGGACCTAAAATTCCAATTGAAACCAACAACAAATTCAAAGCTTGAAATTTTAAACTATAAAATTTTCAATTGAGTTGATAAACTTAGAAATTTATAAATTTATAAATTTTATTTCTTTTATTTTGATTATTTCAAATCATATTTTTAATCGATCATGATTTTTAATTTATCTTTGGAAAGTTTTAAAATTATTTGAAGTAGCAAATTTAAAGATAAATTTTAATGCCCCATGTTAATTTAATTTGTATAAACTTTGTGCTTTCAGTATTTACATCAAAACGTGGAATTTATTATATTTATTTTCATTTTATCAATTTTTTATTGAGCTAATTGATCTAATCTGTAATTTGTAAGTTTAATTGAACATGTTGTATTATAAATATATAAAGTAATTATTTTGAAACTCATAACTATTTTTAACTTTTCATTTTAATAACTCGATGAATTTTAATATAGAAAAAGGTTTTATCTTTGACTTTGATCACTGGCTGTCTTGCAATAAAATCAAATATTTTCTTCATTTTCCAAATGAAAAAAATCCATTATTAACAATTGAATAAATTCTCCTAAGTTCAAAATGTTTTTTTTCTAATAGAGAATCCACATTTCAAAACGTGATTAATTTTTTTCTCGAATTCCAGATATTACAGTGGAACTTATTATTCAATCCTTTCACCAAAAATCAAGAAAAGGAATGTTAAAAACAATGAATAGTTAATAACAATCCTTATCATTTTTCTAACAATTTTTAATCATGTTTAATTTCTAACCTGATTTAGTATTTATTTCAGAACTCAGATTTTATTTGAATCAGGTGTTATATTTTATGTATTCTATTTCTATGCATTAATTCTTGTTCCCGAAGCTTTATATGAAATTTTGATTTTCATTCTCTTTCTGGTGTTTCGGAAATATTGATTTCAAATTTGAAAACTTGACTGCTTAGAATTCGTTATCAAGCATATTTCTAGTTCACAATAAGGAACATCCTTTTGATAAGTTAATGACTTACCGGAAATAGTACTGATTTGAAACATTTATCCTTATTTGTTTTGAATATTTTGATGTATTTTATCAATAATATTAATTATTTCTTAAGTTTGTGTGATAATCATAAGCAAGAAAAAAAAATCCTTATTTATTGTTAATTTTTGGTATAGTTAATTTTGGCAAAATGATATTTTGGAAAAAAGATTTCGGGCAATAATGAAGCCCAAGCTTAAGAAAAGTGGGAAAACGGATCGGGGCGCGACTCAAATGATTAAAATGTAGAACAAATGTGCCGAGGAAGTTGACTCCGTAAGTGTGCAGCAATTGATGGGAAAAATAAGAAGAAAGGCCAAATTTTCATCAGAAACGAATTAGAATGATGCCCTCCAAATCTCACACTTTAAGATAAATTCGCTATGGTCATAAATAAAGTCGAAAATAAAATAAAAAAACACAGGAATCCTTTTCCCAAGTAACACTGATTGATTTTTAAGACTCTTAAGACCTCTAATGAAACTTAAACTTGGTCTTGTAGCCGGTTATAAAACCTGAAATGTTGCTTGGGCTTGACTCCATATAATATCGTTACCAACATGTTCATAATAGAGAAGCATGAGGTATCAAAGAAAGAAAGAACATAAGCCGTAAAATCATGAATTTTTCGAAAAAGATTCAACAGCTCAACGACGGGACTTGAACCCGCAATCTCCGCTTCAGTACAACGGCGCGTTAGCCAATTCCACCACAGTGAACGTGATGGAATCTGATTATTTTGAAGTACGAAGATGGCCGATTACTTTTTATTGATGATTTTCTTAAAACCTAAATATAGACAAATATTTCACTGGAAGACTGCAACCCAAGTGGACTTAAAACAAAAAAAGTTGTTGCAGTCAAAAAATTGTATTTCGGCCACAAATTGACGTCTAATACGCAGTGAGTACTTTTTACGCATTGCTTCTAATACGAGGATTATTTGGCTAAAACGCAATCTTTGAATCGCAATAGCTTTTCTGTTTCAATTCCAATCGTGTTGCAGTCTTCGAGTGAAATATTTGTCTCAATTTAGGCTAAAAGAAAGTTATTCATGAAAAGCAATCGGCCAGTTAAGAAAAAAGTTATTGATGAAAAACCACTATTTTCATTCCTCCCGAGCAAAATACCTTTAATGCCTATTCACGTTTGAAACTCAAGAACCCCTTTCCATGGTCAGATCGTTCTGAAACTTGGGATATGACTTTCTGGTAAGCTTATAATTGATTTTGACTTGGAGAGATTGACATTTACCATATTAAATTCTTCTTATACTATGATAAGTACACCGCGGTTCGTTAAATTATTCAAAAATGCAAAAAATACTGTAATGGTATTTTGATCTGATTTTGATAAATGACCACTTAAAATCTACGGTTTGAATTGATATTTGAGGCCAATAGTAAATCATATTATTCAATGTTATCGTCGAGTATAAAACGATCGCTGAAACAAAAACACTAAAAAAAATCGGTTTCGTTCCATCTATCCGACTATGTGTAGATATGTTGGGATCCAATGAAAGTTTTAACCGCTATCTCAGATCTTCAGGTAGAAAAAAAATCTAACTTTCAAAAACGATATACAATTTTGGCTTTGCTTAGCTATATTTCAATTCCTAATGAACCGATTTTCAAAACTCAAATTTTAATTTTTTGTCGTTAATTTGACCATTGTTTCTATAGAACATACTTGGTCTGTTGAAATTCCCAGTTCTTCAGTATATGGGAATGATGATAAAGATGTTTGAAATGTGCGCTTCGGGTCATATTGACCTGAACAGCTTTGGAGGGTTAAAAACTGTTCTACTGAGTTTTTTTAATTTCATTTTCGGATTCAGCGCCCGATTTCACATTAGAAGTGATCTTCAGTTTACTTAGTTAAAAAAATTGTAAACTAGTGTAATTTATGAACAAAATTACTGGAGATAGTGGAACAACCTGAATACTTGGGTATCCCAAAATTGTATAATGTCTGGGAATCTGAGGGCTCAGCCTACAAATAAAAAATTTGGGTGTGGAGAACAAACTTTTGTATGGGGCCAACCAAAAAATATCATGTTCCGCAGAGGTTCTACAAACACTATCTTTCAAAAAAGTTCACTTTTCAGATTCGAACCAATTCTGGGTTCTAAATTTTTTTACAAAGTTTATATATTTTATGTTTTTTAATTTGTTTTGGATTAAAAACTACACGTAAAAAATATTGAATAAACAAATTTGTATCAAAATTTTAAATCATCTACAGTGCCGTTCATAATTGTATAGAAATTGGAAGCTTGCGCTCTGTCATTTTGATTTTGACCTTCTATATCTTTTTTCTCTGATGGTATCTTTTGATCAAATTTTCAGCGTAAGATAGATCAGTTATCACACTATTATATCACAAAATTTGAGCTTTCTAAAGGTTGTGTGGCTAGAGATAGAGTAATTCTCCAAAACCGGACTTTTTGAACTTTTGCCATTCAAACTGCAATATCTCAGAAACTACGCAACGTTTTTCATTGAAATTATGCAGAGTGATTGTTGAAATATAAAGTTAACATGTCTGATGTTTTTGAAAAGTTCTATCGATGGGATCAAAAGTTACGCGTTGTGCAATATGTCAGGCCTTGTGAACCTTGAAATGCGATTTCTATAGAATTTTGGACGAATGTTTCCATAGGAAAATTATATTTTATATTCAACATCCAGTGAATCTTTTTCAATGAAAAACTTGAAAGAATTTTGTGAGATTCTGATTTGAAAACACAAATGGATCATTTATTCATTTTTTTCTTTTCTTTATTACTTCTGTCAGACATTATTTCACTAATTTGTGAATGGAAAAGATATTGTTCTCATGAATCGTCAAAAATTCTATAGAAATCGCATTTATAGGTTCATGCCAGAAATATTGTACATCGCGTAACTTTTGGTCCTATCGATAGAACTTTTCAAAAACTTCAGACATGTTAACTTTATATATCAACAATCACTCTGCATAATTTCAATAAAAAAAAAACGTTGCGTAGTTTCTGAGATATTGCAGTTTGAATGAAAAAAGTCCAAAAAGTTCTGTTTTCGTAGAATTACTGTATATCTGGCCACACAATCCTTCGAAAGCTCAAATTTTGTGATATAATAGTGTGATAGTTGATCTATCTTACGTTGAAAATTTGATCAAAAAATTCCATCAGAGTAAAAAGTTATGGAAGGTCAAAGTCAAAGTGACTGCGCGTGCTTCCAATTTCTATACAATTGTGAACGGTATTGTATATCTAAAAAAAGATTTATTATTACTATAAATTTTTTATTTAACAGACCAAAATGTGTACCCAGCTTAAATTTTTTTTATGCCGATGCCATCGAAGATGTAGATTTTGCGCATTTATTAAAAATCTCAAATTGGGATATTTTTAATTTAATTCTTTAAATTCGGCTTAATAAACACCTACATGAGATTCGAAATACTTGCAACAAAAGACATTGATGATTTAAATAAATCAAAAGAAGGCCAAATTCCAAATTTTAGCATAATCTGACAACGGAAAGGAGTTGCACTGAATATCTAGTGTGAAGAGATTCTCAGACATTGTGTTCTGAAGAAGCATTAAAAACTGGTTTTCACCAATTATTATTTTCTTAATCAATTGATTGCTTATTTAAGTTGATTCTGCTTAAATTTAAATCAAGACTAATGTTTCACCTGAAGACTGCACGATTAGAGTTATAAAAAAAAGTTACTCTGGTTCAAATATTGCATTTTGGTCACAAATTGTCGGTACTCGCAATGGGTACATTTTACTGATTGCGTTTAAATGACAATTTGTGGCTAAAATACAATCTATGAATCGCAATAGCTTTTTTCTTTTAAGACCAATCTTGTTGCAGTCCAAGAAGAAATGTTTCTCTTGATTTAAATTTAAGTAAATCAACATAATTAAGCAATCCACAGGTTGAGAAAATAAAAATTAAAGAAAAACCACTTATTTATGCTCTTTTAGAACACAATGTCTCAGAATCTATTTCACATTTGCAACCCCTTTCCGTTGTCAGATTCAGCTAAAATTTGGCATATGGTTCTTATGATTTCCTTAATTCATCTTTGTCTGTTTTGCAAGCATTTCGATTTTCAAGTAGATATTTATAAGGTCGAATTTGATTAGTTAAATAAAAAATATCCTAAATTGAGGTTTTTATTAAGGATTGAAGCATAATTAACTCTTTACAGAATGATAAAAAACAACAAACTTTGCTCAGAAAAGTATGAGTGCAAGAAAATTCGAATCTTTGACGGCATTGACATCAAAAAAAATATCGCTGAGTACACCTTTTTGTGTGTTGAATATAAAATTATGGAAAAAAGAACTTTTTTTTTAAATAGCTGATAAATGCTGATTTAAATTTTCGATACAAATTTAGTTCATTTTATTTTTTTGTGTTGTTAATAACTCAAAAAAAAATTTAAAAACACAAAACATGGAAGCTATGTGAAAATTTTAGTACCCATTTTTTTTTTTTCAAATCGAATTTGTGAACTTTTATCAAAGATCGCGTTTGCAGAACCTCCAAACATGATTTTTAAAGCTGGCCCCATACAAAATTTTTTTCTCCACATCCAAATCTACTATTTTGAGGTTGAGCCCCCAGATTCCCAGACACTATGCAATTTCGGCACTACCCTACTGAACACCTTCTTAATAAAACCGTATCATGGTTTAATTTTTTGTTTAATTTAATTTTTCTAAGTTATTCATCGAATAAAGAATTTGATGTCTTCCTATTTGTGTGTCTATCTTTCTTTTAATATGAAAGGTGTGATGTAACTCTACGTTATTCCTCCAAAATAGCTGATTCCTCCTTATTTCAGCGCCCAGTTCAAACAAGAGTGCTATTGTAGCAACTTATCAGTTAATCGCAATTAATCCATAGATTTTTTTTTACGGTTCTTACACACATTGCATTGTAAGCGAAACTGATCCTAAAAATTATTCGGCGCCAACAGGACTATACACTCACTTGTTTCACCGTTTTCGATAAACAAAATCAGAACCTCTTTCAAAGCAAACTGACCACAGCACAGTTCCGAAAATTTCGGCACTTCAAGGCGCAATGTCAACGAACGAATTTTGGGATCCGAGGGTTGTTTACCACACTATGCTGCAAATACAGCGTCCCCCAGTCAATTTATTAAATTTCATATCATTAAACGTATTAAAAGCAACACGAAAAAAAAACTAGTACCAGTACCGAGAATTCGGCAAACGACCGACCGACTGGCTGACGACATACCGGTACCCACTCAGATTGTGTAGTTTTGGAAAAGGGGTTACGAAGGATAATTACAACTTGCAGGTAGAAAATAGCGAGACGATTTTTTTTCAGCCACTCATCACTCTCTTCTTGAAGTTCGTATAAGTTTCGAACAGGGGAGTATTATTCTTATTTGAACACTTTCGGAGAAACACAAACTGCAAAGGAAACCCATGAGAATAATCGAAGGCTGTATGTACTGAGTGAAGTACAAACACTCCACGTGTTTTACTTTCTGCATACTGCTATGCAATCAATGACATCCGAAGCCAGACAGTTTACACATGTGGATGTTGCATTTCCCAACTAGAACTTCACTCACAGCAGAAGTTTCAAATGGAGTGGGAAAGCGGAGTTGTATGATGAAATAACTGACATTGAAGACATCAGACTTTTTTTTTTAATTAGAATTTAGGATTGTAGGTTATTGAACGTACCCAAAATTATGTTCGTCGTCTTCTAATTAGCTTTTCACTGCCAACGGGTTAAAGTTGTCAATTGAAGAGTTCTAGCATGCTTTTGAACAATGAAAAAAAACTATCAACCAGTTAGCACTTATTACACCGAAAAGACAGCTCCGGAAATGGGAACTCACGAATTGCCGAAAAAGTCTGCCGGCCGAATTGAAATGCACACGTAAACTGGCGGTATGATTTTGGTTGATCTCGATTCTCTCCCCGTTTCGACCACCGATTGCTGGCTGCCCGACGAAAGTATTAGGATTAGTTGATTTTTCGATTTTGAGTATTGGAAGAAATACTCACGTTAGAAGTCATAGAAATTTGGGATAAGAAAAACGACAAAATTTATTTACTTTAATAGTTAATAATCATAAAACAAGAAAATATTATTAAAAGTCTGTATTGCAGAAAGCAAGCTTTGGAGAAAATACATAAAGTTCTTCTAGAAAACAAATAAAAATTAGAATAAGCAGTTCGAACCAGTTCTGATTGTTTTATTAGGCTCTTCAATCTTCTTATAAAACTTAATCTTAGATTTACAGAAGTCTTGAAAACTAGAATTGTTATTTGCTAGCATTTTTGCATTGAATTCTTGAGTATTTGCCACATAAAGAAAAAGTATTTAGGTCTTTCTGTAAAAACATCCATTAAATTTGGTGAAATTAAAAGGTTATTTTTGTCAAAATTATAAGTCACTCGGATTGCATTGACACCATCTAACATTATCAGTTCAAAGCACGTTTTGGAGAGTGGACGATATCGTTCGGGGTTGCTCTCCGTTTTGGATATCAAGATGCTCACACAGTCACATTTATGCTGACTGGAATGGAACTGTAGGTAATTCGCGTGTTTTCCTAAATCAGCTCCGGTTCCGAACGAATGGCCGAATTGGCCGGTTTATACCAACTAGAGCACATGTATCGAAACTGAAACTTTACTCAGAGACCGGAGAGCATAAAACATGCTCTCTGCATCACCGAGACAGTATCGCGCGTTGAAGCATAATGTGATATCGTCGTTGTGCAAATTTACAGTTTAATTCGAATATTTGGAGTATCTGTCACTAAATGATTCTAATAACTACGAGCAATCTGAGAAAGATAAATCTGTGAAGTGAATCCTGTACATCCCATCACACTTAATCTTTTTTCCACTGGCCAAGTATTTACAACAGGTGAAAATTACTGGACGATTTCAAGACAAGCTTCAAGACTGTTTCCTTAAGACGTTAATGGGGATTTTTTTTTATCTGACAATTTGCGCCGGGGGTCTTCAAATTTTCCCCAAAATTGAAAATTTGATTCCTTTTTGCGACTTAAAAACACATGAATTTTTTCAGATTTCTAACATTTTAATTTTTTGAGTTAGCTTCGGTTAGATTTTTTTTTGTAAATGAAAAATAATCATTTTTCAAAGCTACTTAACTCTATTGTTTCTCAACGGAAATTATAAAATAGCACATCAAAATGCATTGAAATTTTATCAGCTTTCCAAATAGAATAGTTGAAAAAAATTAAATAATGACCTTCAACATGAAAAGTTGTAAATAAACTTTAAATGGCGTCTAAAAGTACCGTCTGCACCACCGAATATTTTGCAAAAAATACCATTGTATAGCTCGATTCATGATGCAACTTTCATCTGAAGACACCAAAGTGGGCCATTAACACCTTGAAGAGTTATGAAAGAAATAATGACAATAAATCTCTTTTTTGCATCGAAAACAAACAATGGTCGAACAACTGCACTCACATATGGAGATAGCAAGCACTTCTAACAACATGGAAACAAAAGAACTTATCAAAGCAGGTACAAAACACTACTTTTTCGTGCTTTGTAGAGTGTTTGCAGCAAAACTGACTTTAAATTTTAACCAAAATTCTGAGTATCGTATTGTTTAAGTGATATAACTAATTATGGGAATGTTGCTTTTACAACCTGGTCATATACTAAACTGCCGTTCTAAGCAAGAATGTCCCATGTGACTTTTGGGTCATTTTCACTTTTTTGCTGGAAACGGTCTCTTTTAGTGTTAACTTTCGAATAAAAACACAAACAAGTATACTTTGTTCTGAACTTAAACGAAATTTTCATCAAGGTGGTTGTCTCTATGTTGGTAGTTCTACGCAAGAATGTCACACTAGAGAAAATTCTATGAAAAATGCAAATTTTATCAAAAAATTGTCTTAAGATGAGTTCAAACTATTGAATTTAATGTTATTCACTGAAAAGAACACTAAAATGGAGGGCAGAGGAGGAGCGAGAAGCCTTGAGTGTTTTATTCAGAGAAATTTTTACTAAACACTTTTCGTAGGCATTACTTACAGGATCCATACTCAACTATACATTTTTATAAACAAAGAGGAACGTATTGCTCAAATTACGGTTTAGCATGTTTTTGGGAAAAAAATAAACTACGCAAGCTTTTAAAATGATAGAAAAATTGTAGCCGTGTGACAGTTTTTCGTAGAACTAGCATCGGCATGCGTTCTGATTCTACGCAAAAGTGTCACACGGAGCATTTTTGGCTCTAATTCGCTGTTTTTTTTCGTAGGAAATGTAATTTTTTTGGCAGAAAACATTGTAAAATGATTAACTTAAACTGTTCACTACGAAAAAATTGTCGGTGAATTTTTAGTTTGAGGGAAAAGTTGGAAATATAGCTGATATTTCAATCGCGTTTTTCTCGTTTGCACGATTTTCCACATGGGACAATCTTGCTTAGAACGGCAGTATATAACTTATTAATTTTTCGATCAAAGATCATTGTGAAGTATAATCAATGCCAATAGTAGAAGCACTGACCATACTGACTAGACACTCGATTTCGTTTTCTGGATAATTTTTCCAACAGTGTGCAATGTCGATTCCAGAGTGCGCATCGATCGATTTGAAGAAATGCTATCCCAGTTAGGAAATGCCACCCAACTTTAAAAATAAAACACGCAATTTCAACGATAAAATCGGGCTAAACAGGACCGTTTTTCCTACAGGGCATTTTTAGTCAAATTTTTCAGGTTCGCCACCTGCCGTCGGTATTGCGAACCTGCAAAATCTGACAACGAAAAATTAGACAGAAAATTGTTGAGTTTTTATTCTAAGTGTCATGTCAGTGTGGTCAGTGGTAGAAGGTTCAGTCTTTGTGTTTGGGATCACAAAAATGTGATTAAAAAAATGAAATATAGACGTGCTTTACATAGTTTTTATTTCGGGAGCTAAGCACTGGACACCAAAATCCTTTCCCATTGATCAAAAAAGTATGAGAAAGTGGCACAAATGTTGTAGAAATAATCAAAGAGCTCAGTATGGCCAGCCCAGGCTGTAAAATGATGAAAATATCTCGCGTGAGCTTTCATTACGTCGAATGAAACAGAAACACCAAACCGAGAAAAACGCTTCTGAATTTTGAAGAGTGTTTTTTAAATCCTATTTTTATTCCTTCGCCGATAACCCTTCAAAATATACGCAATATCCATGGAAACTAATTGTGTCAGATATTCCACATTATGAATTCATTTTTTTTAGCAATTTCTAGAGCTATTTTTTAATCATATAGGAACATACGACATATTCAAACATAAATCGTTCATACGTCTGAAAACATTCGTCGTTTGGAGGGGAAATTTGTTTCATTCGTCTCTTTTCTTTCGTCCTTTGATTCGTTCAACTTGCACTTACGTCCAAATGTTTCTGATGCAAATACTATGGGAAATTTTCAATTTTCTCGGCGTAGTGGCTGTTTAATTAGTGAGATATCTAGTGTAGCGGTAAATTGGTGAGTAAATGCATAATGTGATGTGTGAATCGGGTGCGACATCGGTCAAACCAGCTCGCTGCTGCTTATCAGCTTTCTGATGCCGATCAGTTGGAGGAGAAATTTGTCTCATTCGTCCTTTGATTCGTTCAACTTGCACTTACGCCCAAATGTTTCTGAGGCAATTACCGGTAAATTTTCAGTTTTTTCGGCATAGTGAATGTTAAATAAGTGGGTTATCGAGTGTAACGGTAAATTTATTAGTGAATGCGTAATAATAATGTGAATCGGGTGATTGGGTGACTAACATCAGATGGCTGCTGCCGATCAGCCTGCTGCTGTTAGTTGTTAGGTTTGCTGCTACTGCTGCTGTTCGGTTTCTTTTCCTTGCTGCATTATTTTACAGCGTTCGAAAGCCTTGATTATCGATTCAAGAAGTCTGAAAACAAGAATCTGAAATAATATTTATTGCCAGGTTGATATTCTGATTACTTCTACCTGTATACACTTGTTTGCTCATGGAATCCATAGCGAATGTGCTAGATTTTTCTTCCTCTGCACATTCGCCGTTTGGAAGAAGGGACGTAAGCAACATTGAAATGGGCAAGCAAGGTTTTGTTTCATTCGTCATTATGAAAGCCTTAAATATTATACATTAAAAGGGTTTAAATTGATTGTTTTATCAATCGCATAAGTAGATAATGTTATAATGAAGATTTTTTAGTGAATATCTCAGTTTTTCAAAATTTGTTTCATTCGACGTAATGAAAGCTCACGCGAGATATGATACTTTTACCATTGATCACACTGACATGACACTTAGAACAAAAATTAAATCATTTTCTGTCTAATTTTTTGTTGTCAGATTTTGTAGGTTCGCAATACCGACGGCAGGTGGCGAACCTGATAATTTTGACAAAAAATGCCCTGTAGGAAAAATGTACCTGTTTAGACCGATTTTGTCGTAGAAATCGCCTGTTTTTTTTAAAGTTGGGTGGCATTTCCTAACTGGGATAGCATTTCTTCAAACCGATCGATGCGCACTCTGGAATCGACATTGCGTACTGTTGGAAAAATTATCCAGAAAACGAAATCGAGGGTCCAGTCAGTATGGTCAATGCTTTTATCGTATTCGTTTTCTACATTCGCCCAGTTTTGAGGTTTACCATACTAAAACGAACATAATTCGTCATCAGTGTTTAGCTACCTCGATCGCTCACACACGAATCTTCAGTGTTCCACCGTCCATTTTAAATCAAATCTGGGGAATTAGAGATGCAAAACTTAGCGCATAAACTTCTAAAAATGACAGTAAAATGTGCATAACTTGATGTGAAGCAATAAACCAAAGACTATTTCGCCGAAAGAAACATTGAAAAGTATTCAAATCCGTGGTATTTCACATATGGGACTGTTATTCAGGTATATTTCATATAGGACAGCCACGAATTGATATATTTTTTCGAAATTTCTAGAACTTCTTTTTTTAGTCTTTTATGTTGAAGCCTTATGTTGACCTAAAATGACGAAAATTCATATGGGACTGTTATGCGAGTAAGGGCAGTCTGAAAAGGACGAAAAAATAGTGTTTTTTACCAGCTTTGATAAGTTCTTTTGTTTCCATGTTGTTAGAAGTGCTTGCTATCTCCATATGTGAGTGCAGTTGTTCGACCATTGTTTGTTTTCGATGCAAAAAAAGAGATTTATTGTCATTATTTCTTTCATAACTCTTCAAGGTGTTAATGGTCCACTTTGATGTCTTCAAATGAAAGTTGCATCATGAATCGAGCTATACAATGGTATTTTTTGCAAAATATTCGATGGTGCAGACGGTGCTTTTAGACGCCATTTAAAGTTTATTTACAACTTTTCATGTTGTAGATCATTATTTAATTTTTTTCAACTATTCTATTTGGAAAGCTGATAAAATTTCAATGCATTTTGATGTGCTATTTTATAATTTCCGTTGAGAAACAACAGAGTTATGTAGCTTTGAAAAATGGTTATTTTTTATTTACAAAAAAATCTAACCGAAGCTAACTCAAAAAATAAAATAGTTAGAAATCTGAAAAAATACATGTGTTTTTAAGTCGCAAAAATGAACCAAATTTTCAATTTTGGGGAAAATCTGAAGACCCCCGGCGCAAACCCGTCAGATAATAAAAAAAAATCCCCTAATGCAAATTAGATTTTCATTTTGCAAAAAATAACAAAAATTGCTTATTTTATTGATACATTATATCATTATTGTTACATTTAATCCCATTACATGGAAAGTAGGGTAATTTTTTGTTTAAAATACCACGTCGTTAGAGGGCTTTGGGTTTACTGAGACTGAGCATATGACACAATTTATACAATTTGTAAGTAATTTTCATCAAATTTGGTGGACAGGTTTTTATGTATTTGGACCAATATTTGTATTTAGAAATATTTTTTAGGAAAGAGGGGGGGATTTTATTACATTCGAACTGTTTGGGACAAATTTTGTCAAAAATGAATAAATATTCGCGTTTTAACATGATGAGATAATTTATTGATTTGGTAAACAGATTTGAATCTAATTATATGATATGCTATATTGAAATACTCTTTCCATTTAAATAATGTGGGCACTCATCTATCTTCTATATCTATATAACTGAATGTTTGTCTGTCAATTCCCTATAGACTCGAAAAATCCCGAACAAATCAATTTGAAATTTGGTATGTAATAGTTTTTGGGGTCGGAGATGGTTTCTAAAATATTTTCAAACCGCTCCTAATTAAAGGTCCTTAACTTCATTGTGCTCGCGAATAGATTTTTATGAAAATCGTAACAAAATTGTACGGCTTGTGTCCCATTTTTGAATGGGGACTCCCCTTCCATAAAAAGTGAGATTCTTGGAACTATTAAACAAACCATCACACTCAAAATACCCTCGGATACCAAATTTCTCTTCATTCTGACCGACCGTTTATACGTGATGGTGTTACCAAGAAAACGTCTCCATTTTTATATATTAGATTTTATTCAAAAATACCCAAACTAATTCTTACTAAAAAAACAAATCATAAAACGAATTTCCATTTTAGACTTCAAACCACCCTTGAATCTATTGTCTATATTTTGAACTTTGACTCATAGTTGGACATTTTTATAGTACTAAGTATGTATCAAAAAAAAGTTAACGATAATAATTCCAAATTCTGAATGTTTCAGAAAAGGGAAAGCGTTTCTTTGTATTTTTTCAAATACAAATTTACCTTCTCACGCAAAATTTCAACAGCTTTGAAAAAAAAAATCTAGAATAATTCCACTGTAATTCTACGAGCTTTCTTGTCAAATTATTCTACAGAATGACGGTTTTCCCCCAGATATGCATTCAGCACGCTTTCTTTCGTGTTTTTGTCAAGTGTTCGTGCGCTTTTTGGTAATATGCTTGCTCATTAAAGGTAGGGGAAAGGTTTCCTAAATGGGCCTATCGGGTTAAATGACCCTACGGCTGTTTGATAAAAATGGCTGACTAGACAGCTTATCTGACCAATGCATTTTGAGGGTGATAGGCTTAGAACATAAGGCAAGAAAGAATTTTATGAATTAACAAACTCAAAAAAAATTCAAAAAATATACAAGGTTTTGATACATTTTGATGTAATATTTCGACTTTTAAAAATTATACGTAAAGAAGCTTAAATCAAAAACTAGGATGGTTTTTGTTTCTTACTCAAATGAACTTTAGAAATTAAACATATTTCAGCTTTTGTGGAAGTTTAATAATGATTATATAGTGGATTAATAGAGTGTTTTTGTATGCCCCCATCATGTTTGTAAAATGCCTCCATCCTAAAATAACAGGTTAAAAAGAATAAATGAATGATTTTTATCATTGAACCTTTAAATCTAAGCTCTGAATAACATCTTAAGAGAGAATTGAAGATCTAAAAACAGATTTGATAAAGTTTTTCTGATGGATGAACTGCCTCCATAGTATGGCAACCCTAATTTTTGTTTTATTCCATAAAATTATAATATACATAGATTTTCATAACACTCCAGCTTTGTCGTAGGAAAATTATTACTTTCTAGCAGTGTTAATGAAATTATACGGAAATATTGCCCGAAAAACAGAAATTTTGTTCAAAACATAAATAGGCGCATTTAGCCCGCACGGTTTGAGGTTCGGCATTTTAGACAACACTTATAATAAAATCATTTTCTTGGAAACAGAAAAAAATTTTAACATAAAAATTACTCTAATGTATAGAAAACAGATGCCTGCACACGTGGCACCACATTTGTGGATAGTTCTCCATTACCCCCCTACATGCATAGCTCGGCATTCGATGGGAAAAAACGATGGCTGCAAATACGACGTCCGGGTGTTGACCCAGGAGAATTACCCAAGAATCCGTTTTTTATTGCTAATGCAATTGAAAACCAACTAAAGAAAGGATCTCTTAGAAAAGAGCTACAATTAAATCTGGAAAATGGCGGGAAAAGCTACTCTATCTCCACGTATAATGTGGAGCTATTTGAGCTTTTGAAGACCATTACCCGTCTGGATCTAAACACAGCAGTCAAGGTGGTTGACCACCCCACCCTGAATAAGATTCAGGGGATGTGCTACCAGGCGGACACCGTTGATCTGTCACCTGATGAACTGTTGAGCGAATTGAAATCACAGGGAGTGATAGCTGTTCGTCGAATTACTCGTAGAGAAAAAGAAAAAATCATCAACACTCCCCTGATTGTTCTTTCCTTCTCGGGAACACGACTTCCAACGGAAGTATATTTTGGTTGGACAAAGGTGCCGGTTCGAACATATTATGAATCGCCGATGGTGTGTAGGAACTGTCTTGAATACAGACACACAAAAAAGAGATGTACGAATAAAGCAAAATGTACCCGTTGTGCTAGAGACCATCCATTCGACCTTGAAAACCCCTGTCAACTCCCATTACACTGTCCACACTGTCCTGAAGGCTTCAATGATCATTCTGCAATCAGCCGAAAATGCACGAAGTTCCGAGAAGAGGAAGCTGTAATCCGCATTAAAACAGACGAGTCATTAACATGGTCTGAGGCTCGAAAGCGAGTCACAGCAAATCAATCCAACAAACCATCCTTTGCAGCTACAGTCGTAGAAAGCGCTGAGGCCGACATCCAGCGAAAGGATGCACAAATAATGCAGCTCACAAAGAAGGTCGAGAAGCTTACGCAACTACAAAATGTGTGTGATAGCATGGAAGCTAAGTTCGAGAAACTGAAGAAGATGTATGAACGAAAATGTATTGAATTTAACGCTCTACGTTCAGGAATCAACGAATCCGTGGCCGCCAAACCTGTGGCTGCATCGTTCAAGAAAACTCCAATAATATCCGATCCCGAAATTGCACTGAACACACGCTCTAAAAGCAAAGCAACATCGGCAAACATCGCTATTCCCAAATCTGATCTTAGCCAAAACATTCCAAAAGGAAAACGAGGCAACCGATCTTCTTTGGATACAGAGCCAAAAAAGTTTATATGCACCTCCACCAACGAAAACAACTCCGAATCGCAAATGGACCAATCCAACAGCGACTCATCTGATTATGAAATCCCTGAAACCCCTGTGACAAACAATCTTGGAAGGAGCTCAAGCGAAAACAGCTTATGTCGTCATGAACAAGGATAATATCTCCAAAAATCTAAAATGGAATCTCAAAACGTCATCCAACATACCGGCAGTCACAGCACCAAACTCAAACTGGGGTAACCATTTTGGAGTTACGAGAACCAGACACGCTTCAATCCGTTCCCACCCCAAGTTACGCCCCTCTTGAGGATAGTAACTTGGGGTCACAAGTAAGTTCCGATTATAATTCTAAACGACCAGATCCCAACTCTGTTGACCGTTACAGATCCAGTACTCTTAGTAAAACGATCAGCAATCAACATCTCCGGACTTTATCGCCAAATTGGGACCCTGGCGAAGGGACCAGCACGAGACGCTTCCCACCGACAACTGCGACAATGATTGGCATTAAATCAGCATCAGAACCTTCCATCAACATACCTCAACATCGTCTGCAGGATCAACCACCCACCTGTAACCGTGGGGTCGACGACAACTGGAAACCGAGAGTTATGGCTGTGCACTGGAATATATGCGGCTTAAGAGGGCATCTATCAGAACTACAAAACCTCATCCTGAACGATAATCCTGTGATCGTAGCCTTGCAAGAAACCAAATGCAGTATCAACGACTTTCCCACGTGTAATCTTCAAAAGGACTATCTTTGGAAACTCAAGACTGGCCCCTCGTGTGCATCACAACATGGTGTAGCGTTAGGTGTACGATCCGACATACCGCATACATTTCTGCACGTACCCACCGAATTGCAGCTAGTGGCAGCCTCTTTGAATCATCCTGTTCAAGCAACGTTCGTGTCAGTATACTTATCTCCCAACGGTTCTCCCCAGCAATTTCTGACCAACCTCCAGGATGTTATGAGAACACTTCCTTCACCCATCGTCTTGATGGGAGATTTCAACGCCCATAGTCCTATATGGGGCAGCTCTAAAACTAACATAATGGGAGAAATGATCGAACAGTTCATAACCGATCACAACCTCACACTTCTAAATACTGGAGAACATTATTTTATTTTATTTACATAGTATTCCGTCTTACGACACAACTTGACGAACATAATTCCTAAAATTCACTCGGTCCATGGCAACCGTTCTCCAATTTCTCGGGCACCCCACGTTCGCCAGATCACGCTCCACTTGGTCTAACCACCTCGCTCGTTGCGCTCCTGCTCGTCTTGTTCCTACCGGATTCGTGGCGAACACCTGTTTTGCAGGACAGTCATCCGGCATTCTCGCAACATGTCCCGCCCAGCGTATCCGGCCAGCCTTAACCACCTTCTGGATACTGGGTTCGCCGTAGAGCCGCGCGAGCTCGTGGTTCATCCTTCGCCTCTTCATTCCGTTCTCCTGTACGCCGCCAAAGAATGTTCTTAACACTCGTCGCTCGAATACTCCGAGTGTACGCAGGTCCTCCTCGAGCAATATCCATGTCTCGTGCCCGTAGAGAACAACCGGTCTAATAAGCGTCATATACAGGTTACACTTCGTGCGAGGGCTAAAGGCAGAAACACAATACAGCGTCGGTCGTCGCGTCACGTCAGCGGTCAACGCTGTCGATAAGTACTAAAACGCGGACGCGACGCACCCGACAATTTTTGCATCACAATTCAGCGTCAAGAGACATCTTAGATGTCTCTTGACGCTGAATTGTGATGCAAAAATCGTCGGGTGCGTCGCGTCCGCGTTTTAGTACTTATCGACAGCGTTGACCGCTGACGTGACGCGACGACCGACGCTGTATTGTGTTTCTGCCTTAAGTCTTCTCGACCGCAGTTGCTTGTGGAGTCCATAGTAGGCACGACTTCCGCTGATAATTCGCCTCCGGATCTCACGGCAGGTGTCATTGTCTGCGGTCACCAGTGAGCCGAGATAGACAAAGTCTTCGACTATCTCCAGCTCGTCGCCGTCGATCGTGACCTTGTTATTACTGGACAAGCGGGTTCGGTCGGTCTCGGAACCGCAGGCCAGCATGTACTTCGTCTTGGACGTATTAATCATCAACCCAATCCTTCCTGCTTCGCGTTTCAGTTTGCGGTAGATCTCCTCCACCGCCGCAGATGATCTGCCGACTATACTGGAGAACATACACGCCTCGATCCAGTTACTGGATCAACTTCCCCTCTAGATCTGACGTTGACATCCAACTGTTTGGTCAATAAATTTGTCTGGAGCGTTGACGACGACTGTAGAGGTAGCGACCACTTTCCAATAAAAATATCAATGCTCGCAGAAATCCAATCAACAAGCATCAGAACCCGCTGGAAATTGGAAGAAGCTGACTGGGAACAATTTGAATTAAGCATTCAGGAATCTCTGTCAATGAATTTGGATTTTGATAGTAACGAACTTCTTAAAATTATTAAAAAAGCCGCCCATGAAAGCATTCCAAGAACATCTGGATGTGTCGGTAAGAAATCCTTACCTTGGTGGAATCCAAACATAGCCACGCTCATAAAAGATCGTCGTAAAAAGCTAAAAGTTCTTAGAAAACTACCCATCAACCACCCACAAAAAGCTACAGCTCTGAAGGAATTCCAAGCCACTCGAAACCTCACACGATCTGCAATTCGACAAGCCAAAATCTCATCATGGGAACAGTTTGTGGAAGGAATCAACCCAAACACACCTACACAGGACATCTGGAGAAGAGTCAATGCCTTGAGAGGACAACGTCGATGGCGCCAATCCTCCTTACTAATCAGCGGAAAAATTATTGAAGATTCTTTAGAAATTGCCAACGTTTTCGCGAATCAATTTTCCCAAATTTCTGCAACCGAAAATTACAACGTAGAATTCCAAGCACATAAACTTGAAGCAGAAAGAAATCTGTTGTCATTTGAGTGAGGAGAAAACCTGGAGTTCAACACTGCGTTTAAAATCGAGGAACTTTTATGGGCTTTAGACCGAAGCAATGGTAAATCTGCTGGATCGGACATGATAAGCTATCCGATTCTGAAACTTCTACCGTATACGGCAAAACTGACCCTCCTAAAAGTCTTCAATGGGATATGGAATTCTGGACAACTACCGTCTGAATGGAAGCACGGTATCGTAATTGCCATTCCTAAGCCAGGTAAAAATCCCAGAATAGTAGACAATAACCGCCCAATAACCCTGTTAAACTGTGTCGGAAAAGTGATGGAAAGAATGGTAAATAGACGGCTGACAGATTTACTCTTCAAAAACAATCTCCTTAAAGCAGAACAATACGCCTTCTTATCCGGCAAAGGGACAGATGCTTATTTCGGTGACCTGGAACTCTTACTTCACCCAGTGTTAGAGAAAAGTATGCACTGTGACATGGCACTTTTGGACATCAGTAAAGCATATGACCAAGCATGGAGATATTTGATCCTGTCAACTCTGCATAAGTGGGGCGTGAAAGGGCAAATGGGAAAGTACTTACAAAGCTTCTTGAAAAACCGAACATTTATTGTTTCTGTAAATGGAAAGGAATCAGAATCAAAAATCCAAGAAAATGGAGTTCCTCAGGGGGCTGTGATATCTGTGACCCTATTTCTCATAGCTATGAACTCATTACTCGACAGAATTCCAGTAGACGTTAAGGCGCTAATATACGCAGACGACATTCTCCTTATAGCGTGGGGAAAAGATCAAAAAGAGGTAAGAGCAAAAATCCAACATGCTGTTGAAATCACCAATCGCTGGACCAAAGAAGTGGGATTTACGCTGTCTTCAACAAAGTCCCAAATTCTACATATCTGTCGCAAAAATAAACATCTAGAAGTTCCAACTATCAAAATTGACGATCAAGAAATAGAAGAAGTTCCATCAGCTAAAATCCTTGGTCTTACAATTGATCGACGACTACGTTTTAGCGCGCACGCCAAAGAATGCAAAAGATCGCTGGGAACGACCAGCAGACTGTTTGAGATGATCGGTAACCGCTTGACTGGACCCAATAGACGCACTCTAATGAAACTACATCGTAACTTGACAATTCCAAAATTATTTTATGGGATTGGATTGTACAGTCTTGGTGGGGAAAAAATTGTAAAAACTCTAGAACCCTCTTACAACTCTATCGTTCGTAGTATAACAGGTGCCTTCAAATCGAGCCCTGTATTATCCGTATACGCAGAATCAGGTCTATTACCTTTCCGACACACATACGCAGAACAACTCGGTCTCAAAGCCATACAAATGTACCAAAGGGCAACGACACTTGAAGAATTTAGTCATCCTTTGATTGGCCGCACTAACAATATTCTTGAAAATCTCAACATAGAAACCATACGTCCCATCGAGCCTATGCTAAGACACGGTCACCGCCCTTGGTATTTACGTTCCCCAAAAATTGATTGGACATTCAGAAAATCCCTGAACGCAGGGGTCTCTTCTACAAGAGCAACGAAAATCTTCAAAGAACACGTGGTACAAAACTATAACTGTTTCCAACAAATATTTACCGATGGTTCAGTTGTAGGAAATCAAGTTGGATCAGGAATTTGGACTTCATCACTAGCACTTAGCAAACGGTTACCGAAAGAATGCTCGATATTTTCAGCCGAAGCTTGGGGAATCTTAAAGGCCGTTACAATGATCACGTCGCCCATTGTCCCAACCATCATTTTTTCCGATTCAGCAAGCTGTATCGCCGCCATCGAAAGTGGTTCCTCAAAACACCCCTGGATTCAGGCGGTAGAAATGGAATCTAAAAAGAAAAACGTCACGTTCTGCTGGATCCCTGGACACGCCGGAATATCTGGTAATGAAAAGGCTGACCACCTCGCCAATGCTGGAAGATCTAATGAACCGATAGACATGAAAATACCTGCCCCAGACGCATCTAGAACAATAAAACTGAACATAAGGAAAAGTTGGGAGAACCAGTGGTTTAATGAACAGGAAAAGTTCCTTCGAAAGGTGAAATGCACAACGTTTGCCTGGAACGACAGAAAAAGCAGAGAAGAAAACCGGGCCCTCTGTCGGCTCCGAATTGGCCATACGAGATTGACACACTCTGGTCTGTTCAGCAGAGAAAGATGTAGAGCAACTTGCGAAGTCTGTGGGACATCGCTGTCGATCGAACACATTCTTCTGGATTGCCGAAAGTACGACGACGTGAGAACAAATCTACTCTTCAACGGAGATATCAGCGAGGTCCTCTCGAACACACCTGAAAATGAAGATAAATTAATTTCTTTTCTTAAACAAACAAAACTGCTTCGCGAGCTATAAGGACCTACACAATTTGTAAAACCAGCAACTCAGACAAGAACTAATTGTAACACAATGAAATGCAAAAATTAAGAATAGACCCGAATAACCCGGGTGGTTAAAAGGTCTCAAATAAATAATAATAATAATAATAAGACTAAGATCGTTTAAAAAAATCCAAAACTCACATCTTTAGAATCGATCCAAATATATGCAATATAATATCATAAGATGAATCATAATTGTTAAATAGCTTTATCCACATCTGTATTCTTGAATTCTCAATCGAAATCCCAAATAAATTTCAATCTGAGTTCTGCAATAGAAAATATTTAAACAAAAACAATTTTATTTGAATTGAAAAACAATTTTTGAAACTGAATTTAACACTTTTGCTTATATTATTTTTTTAGCTTCATTTAATGAATGACTTAAAACTTTAAAAGATAATTTATCGATTATAAAAATCGAAAAAAATTTCAATCTCTTTTAAAACTTACATTTCTTTTACCAAATTATTGTAAAAGTTTGATTTTGTGTCAAAAATTGTCATAGAGATGTCTGAAGAACAATTGAAAAAAATTTTCAACCCTTCCTGCTTTTTGTTGAAATTTCATAAATTACTTAAGGCAACAAAATTTACATTTTTCCTAGGTGCAAGGAATCTGGGAACTGATTTTGACTAGTTGGGGGACGCTGAATCCAAATATGCAATAAAGTTTTTTTTTTCTAGGTGAAAATTCAATCAACCAATTTGTGTACTTTTTTGACAAAACTTTCTTGAAGACCGCTAGTAGCTGAGTAGAATTCTGAGAATAAAAAACGTCATGAAAGTTGAATCAGCATTTAGTTTTCATGTAGGCTTATTAGTTAGGCCGGAACAAATTAAAAATCTTTTTTATGTCACTCGGAGTGGGAACATCGCGAGGGGGAGGCAATAAAATATATTGTGGAAAACAAATAAATTGGAATAAATTGCAATACAAAGGGTGAAACAAATCCCATCTGCCCAAATTTGTCTTAGGTTTTATAGTATTTCAGATATTGGTTTTTTTCTGAAATATTCATCAAACACTTTAAACTTTTTTTCGGATTTTTGGAAATTTCGAAGGGGGGGGGGTGACAAAAGAAGAAATTGATATTTGTTCCAGCTTTAATCAGTAATAAAGGTAATAAACCTTCAAAAAAAAATTATTTTTTTAAGGTTTATTTATTTTTTTCAGTGCGGCCATTGACCGTTACGAAGTGGTGAGTTTAACTTAATTCACCACGTGGAACCGCCAATTCGATTGTAGTGGTAAAGGAGAGAAAGCGAGAGAGACCAGGTGGGAGAATCTTTTGAATGAATTCAAGCGGGATTTGGAGTACAAATAAACGGAGAGCGCATTTATGAATCAACAGATGTAAACATTCGAACGTAACGTACCATCTGTCAGCTCGGAAGCGCATGCACATGTTTTTGATACAGCAGTGATTGGTGAGTGAAGTCGCATTTTGAATTTTGAATTTTTCAAATGTTTTTCAACTTGTTTTTACAGTTCTCTATATCTGATGAAAAGCTAAGATGAGGGAGAATACTCCACCACATTCTTCCTACGAATTGGACGCTGATGAAGGCGATGACGAGTTGATTTACGTAGGGGATGCTGACGAGGTGCTGGATCAATGGGAGCGAGATATGAACGGTAACGATGATGATTGTTTTTTTTTTTCATGATATAGATTATATTTGATTTGTTGTCATTACAGAAGATGTCGATGGGGACGACGACGAGGAAGCTGGGGCTATGGCTGATGATGAGGATCAAGAGGATGCCTACGTTCCGGAACGGGATGATGCTTTGATAACTTTCAAAAAGCATTCGGGACCAGTGTTCTGTGGGGCTTTGCATCCCTCGGAGGATCTTGCCGTGACTGGCGGTGAAGATGACCGTGCCTTCATCTGGAACACTAAGACTGGAGAAAATGTTTTCGAAGTTACCGGTCACACTGATTCGGTGATAGCATGCGATTTTAGCTTCGATGGAACTTTCGTAGCAACGGGTGACATGGCTGGACAGATTCAAGTTTTTAAAACAACGAAAGACTTCAAGAAAGTATGGGACTTTTCGATGGGAGACATGTGCTGGCTGAAGTGGCATTTCGGAGCACACGTGCTGCTAGCAGGTGCCGAATCGGGCGAAATCTACGTTTGGAGAATTCCTTCTGGAGACTGCAAAGTAATGCAAGGTTTTGGTGAGAAATGTGAAGCGGCAAAGCTTTCTCACGATGGCAAGAAGATTGCTGCCGGCTATGGTAACGGTGCCTTCAAAATATGGGACATTAAGACAAACGCACCCATCCTTGATATCGCTCCAAATGAAACGTCAGGCCATATCAGTAACATAACTTGCATGTCGATGGACAAGGAAAGTCATTTGGTTCTGACCGGAAGCGAGGAGGGTAAGGCAGTTATCATGGGCCCGGCAGGTCCAGTTGGAACGCTCCATCCTGAC
>NC_073692.1:341817803-341842803 GCF_029784155.1 Uranotaenia lowii
TTTACTTCGGAAGTCCGAAATTCCGACTTACGACAAAGAAAAATAAAGTACTTGATTTTCGGAAGTCTGTGTTCAGCTGTCAGTTCACCAGCGACGTTTCTAAGATTTTTATTGAAATGCACAATATCTGTTACCTGTTGGTAGAGCTTCACTATTGGAAGTTAGGCTTTTAAGGCTATGATCATATTGTATCCGGGCACTTTATTTCGTTGATAGCTACATACGTTAATGGAGCTCGGATATGCAAAACTTTAGTAGCGTTGTGTTGGTTATGAAAAGGACTATCATGCCTATTTTTGATAGATTTTTAAGTTAACGTGTGTTTGAGATATTTACGATGCAAAAAGACATGGTAAAAATAATTTTGCACTAATTTGCTTCTTTCACGCATTTTGCGCCTCGAAAATTCTTCATTGTTGACTTGAAAGCTCATGAACTGTTGATTTTTTCTGATTTTTATTTCGGACCAAATGGTTAAGAAGTATAAGGAGCCACTCTAGGATCCACACAAGGTTCAAACCAACCATCGGAGTGCAACTTTGATCTTAAATATGGTAAAGAGTCTATGGTTATTGGGGATAACTGAATGCAGACTCCTTACAGGGTGACAAAAAAGTCCTGTCACATTTTTTTGGGGTCGCCTGTAGCCTATACGTTGCATCTCTCTGGTGCCATCTGTATGTAAAATGAAAGGGCTAACTTTGCTGCCCATAGTGGCAGAGTTTCGTTTCTGTGCAGTTTGTGTACATTAAGTTGTGAGTGGCAGAGTTGAGAGCAGCTGTTATCGCTCCGGAATCCAGATCCAGATTTTATGGAAAAGTTAGAGTATTTCTTGAAATCATTGATAAAATTTTTTTTTAAATATTTTTACATTAAATATCACATTAACACCTACATTTCCTCTATAAAAAGTTTTTCGATCAAATGAATAGTTTTTAAAATACACACGTTTGTAACTGCCCGGATTCTAAATGATCATAGCCTTAACTGTAACTTTCAGACTCATAAAATTTAAAAAATTAAGATAAGATGATTTCATTTTGGGTTTTCCTCATTTCTTATCCCTTTTATATGGACGCTTACTGGGAGCCTACAGGAAAAACAATCCCTAATAGGTTTTAGAGTATCAGGTTGGCACTCAACTCTAAAAATCGCTTTTTTTCATATTTTTTCGCTATACCTCTCTTGTTTCTCATATATCTTTAATTCTATTTATATATAAATGAATGTTTGTCTGTCTTTCTGTTCCCTGTAGACTCCCTGTAGAAACTACTTAATTGGACTGAATCATCGTGAAAATTCGTATCTGGGGGGTCTGGGGCCAGAGTCGGTTTTTATAATACTTACAAACTCCTCCGACTTAATAGAGGGGATGCTCTAATACAAAACTAATAAAAATTTCACACAATTCGAACCATTCTCTGGAGCTACTGAACCGGTCAACGTGAAACTTGGTGTGTATCCATTTTGCAGACCGTGTATGGTTTCTATAATGCTTTCAAACCTCTCCGAATCCAAAAAAGGGGGCTTCCATACAAAAATTAACAAAAATTTGACGCAATTCGAACATGTTCGGGAACTTTTCAACCGACCAACGTGAAATTTGGAGTGCAGTCGTTTTCAAGACCGGGAATGGTTTCTATAATTCTTTCAAACCCTTCCAAATCTAAGAAGGAGGGGCTTCCATACAAAAATTAACAAGAATTGACAAAAATTTTTACAATCTTTGAAGAATTTTGGTTAAAAATAAACAAAACGTAAGTGTTTTGTTATGATGAGATGATTTTTTGAATTGACAAAAAAGTTTTGACAAATGATATATTGTGTTGATAGACGCTTCCCATTTTCATAAATGAAGACCCTCATATTCAATAAATAGAAAACACAAATAAATTAAAAAAAAAACCAATGTCTTAGCATTTTCAAAAAGTTTAGCCAACTTTTTATTATGTTCAAAATTGCTTATATTTGAATACTCCTTCCGCTTAAAAAAAGCGATTTTTTTATTTGAAGTATTTATTTATTAAATTTAAAATACGTTATATTTTTTTCTTAAAGGTTATCCTACAAACCTACAAACCTACAAATCTTCACGTTACATTAAGACTCAAGAGTAGCAAAGCATACCAGGTCAGTTAGTGAATAAATAATTTCAGATTCAGATTTCTTAATTTCTGATATTATAAAATAATGCTTGGAAAAAAAAAAATTAAGATCAGGTTTTGAGAACAAAACGAAAATTCAAGTTGCAACTTTCATTTCAAGGAGTTAACAATGAATAGTAAAATAATATGCTAACATATGAAAGTATAAATCAATATTAAAATTTCTATCAATTATTCAAGGTGAAGCAATGTACACCGGGTCAGCTAGTATAGAATATATAGATCTAAAAACCTCGGAGCATAACTGAAATATGGCTTTTAGACAACATTTTGCTACAATAATTCATTTCAACATTTTTTACAATCTTAGAAAAAACAAAAAACTTTCTTTGGGATATAGGCTGTAGATCAGCTATCGAGTGTTTAAACTAAAACTCACTTAGTGCCTAAAAGTAAGCTGAAGCTGGCGACTGTAAATTTCAAAAATAGTTTTTTATGATCGAAGACATAGAAAAAATATATATATTTTTTTAATTTTCAACCAATCAACGGTCAAGGTTGATTCAGTCACAGTTGGAGATTGATTTGTAGAGCTGTGACAAGTTTTTACATCATAACATTGTTAACTTCGGCAGGACTTGGTAGGCTGTGGCCGAGTGGAGAGTATGTGTCTTTCGAACCTTTGGAAGCGGAGAAAATAATATATATTTCTTAAATTTATCAATAAGACTCTCTCAAACGAGTTATAAACTAGATACCATTATCAGTAGCGCTCGATTTTATTTCCTGGCATAGAACTTGCGATGGAGATCTTAGGAGTGTATTCGAATAAAAAAATGCAACACTTTGTTTTGTGAATAACTTTTGAATGTATCGATGTAGAATCATGAAATTTTCAGCAAAGTTACCTGGTAATGTAATGTTTACATATGCTTATTTTTGTGATTCTGTCATGTGAAGAAATTTTTTAACTTTGATTTATGAGCAACACGTGCGCCATCTATAATGCACCTTTTTTAACACGTTCATCGCCATGGGATCCATATTCGTGTGACGGGTGTATTTCCTGGGGGTCACGTCACATCAAAAACGTGTTACGCTCTTTTACTCAGATAAGCCGCTCAGTTTCGCCAGGCGTTTTAAATCTTATAGTTTTCTTATTTTACTTTCCCGCTACGAGAATGTCTTTGGCCCGGCTAGTAAAACTACCAAAATGCGCTTGGCGACGAACTTGTTAAATCAAGGCTATTTTGGATTTTACGAATACACTTCTTAGCTGATCATTGGCCAATCGATGTTTTGGTGAAGAATTTTAGGGACCCATAAACTAGACTGCCATGATTTGCTGTAGTGACGCATGTGCCATTTTCAGTATTCGCCAATAAGAGCGTTTTTCTCTTAATTCTGAATTTCCTCTTCTCCAGGACTTTTCATAAAATGTGATCTATATACAGTATCAAATTGAATGAATAGTCCCGGAAAAGTGGAAAACAAGGAAAAAGAGACAAATATTCTTTTTTGCGAGAACTAAAAAATTCAGAGATTGCAGGTTCAAGTCCTGTCGGTGAGCCGTTGTATCTTTTTCGAAAAATTCATGATATTTACGGCTTATGTTCTTTCGTTCTTTGATAGCTTATGTTTCTTTAATTCTTTCCGTCATCTACGAAAAACTAAAAAATGGTATATACGATAAGTCAATGAAGGATTTACTCATGTTAACGTTACTATTAAAAAAAAGAGTTTTGAACCCTTAACTAAACATTTGAGACAACGCGCGAGAGTTCGAATAGGCATGAAAAAGTCGTTCTAACTGAGGAGAAGTATATGTAATTCTAGTTGAAAATAATCGCAAAGATGTACAAAATTGTGAATTGTTCTGTAGCAAAAATAAAAATTACAGGATATGGGGAGGAATAAATCAGCTTCAGAAACTTCGATTACAGTATGTTCTGATATCAAAACAGCATCAGACTTGCTCCTGCCAACTTTAGAAACGACGGCTCAGAATCAGTTTGGTAGAGAACTCCACACTTTATTCCTCATCTTGTCCCAGTATCTTTTGCGGTATTGCACAATCTAAGAAACACGCACAAAATCAACCATCGCATTGGATGAATTTCAATTAACTTCTTACTTATTAAATTATCCAAAATGTTTTTATTTGTAAAATAAAGTTTATTTTGCTTATTTCCTCTTAGGTAACGTTTGCTGATAAAATGCTCGGCTTCATGGCCTGGGTAATGCCCCTGTTCGTGGCATGTTCGACGTTTGGATCCCTTAACGGTGCCATCTTTGCCTCGTCCCGATTGTTCTTCGTTGGAGCTCGCAATGGCCATCTTCCCGCAGCCCTATCGCTCATCAACATCAGCTGCCTTACACCGATTCCTTCTCTGATCTTTTTGGTACTTGATGTGATAGTTCAACTTTAAAAATTTTTATTTAATTTATTTAATTTAAAACTTTAAATAACTTTAAAAAAACCTTCTTTTTCAGGGTGTATTGACATTGGGTCTATTATTTGTGCGAGATGTTTTCTCAATCATCAACTACGTGAGCTATGTGGAAATATTATTCATTTTTATTTCGGTAGCCGGGTTATTGAGGTTACGTCAGAAGAATCCGGACGCTAAGCGACCTATCAAGGTTTGTAGCAATTGTAGCCTTTCTATCATTATTTATCGATAAGGAGATAATAATTGTGTTTTTTGTTTTTATCTGCAACAGGTGTCACTTATAGCCCCAATAGTCTTCCTCTTGACAGCCGGATTTTTGGTGATATTTTCCGCTTTCGAGTCCCCAATCGAAGTGGCCATCGGGACCATCATCATCCTGCTAGGCATTCCGGTATACTACGTGACGATCCACAAACCGTGGCAGTGGTTAACAGCCCGATCCCAGGCGATAAACAGTTTCTGCTCCAAACTATTTGTCTGCATGCCTAACAGTGAAAAACTAGAATGATCATCGTTTCTGGGCGGCCTCATTGGCACAATTTGCCAAGCGCTCTTGTAAATAGAATTCCGTTTCTTAATGTTTAAGATTCCAGCTTGCTAGGATTAACGCATGAAAATGACATAAGTAAAGCCTTCCGAACGCAACGTTTGGATCAATAAATTTTGCCTTAATAGTTTTTCTTCCGACATATCGTATTGTAAATAAGGTGTAGTATTTAATATGAAACACTTTTTAGGGATTTATACACATTTAATGTTAGTTTCGTGGAATGCCGGGAAATTAAAGTTAAAGTTTTCATAGGGCACTGAAAAAAAAAATCGGTACGCGCTATTAACCCAACATCGACATCTGCAACGTAAAGCTCAACAACTTTTCTTTAAGCAAATAGCAAAAAAAATCACACTACACAAACAGCACTTCATGATAACACAAAACTTAGGACAATAACAATAGACATCTGTTTGATTCTTGTAGCAGCTTAGATCTTTAACATGACGATTTACCGAAATCTCGAAACAAGGATCCTTGAGAAACTAAGTTTAAGATAAAAATAAATTTTCTCTTTATACAAATCCAGTTTGATAAATTATTTTGGATGACAAAACTGTTTTGAAGAATGGAACTTGTTTTCACAGAACAGAAACAGAAACTTTTTAATCGTGGCTAAGCAAATTTCTCCATACTTCTGGTCTTTAAAATAAACTTTAAAGGCATTTTCCCAGAATTGTGAATATTCTTTCAAATTCTTTTGTGGTTCAAAAGAAATGCTTGATTTTAGTAACATTTTCAAAAATAACAGTTTTAAAAGTAAATTTTATTTTTTTAGGTTTTATATGTAAACATTGAATATATTGTATTGAAAACGCTCAAGAATTAAGCATGCTTTTTTAACAGGGCCGGATTAAGCCATCCGGAGGCACGGGGTAATTTTTCTCGAGGGCTCCTATGATTCTTTTTTTTCAAATTCTATCCCAGAGATTCCAAACCTTTTAAACATGTAAAAGAACTGAAGAGGAGTTCAGTATACTGTCTTCAAATAGCCATGTTGGATATAAGAAAGTTTCTGGTATCTTCAAAAACAAATTGTTTATAAATTAATTTTTGTTTTCAATATTGCGAAAGGAAATAGTTTAAAAATTTCTCAAAAATAAAAGCTCTGATTTGAACTGCAAAATATAAAATTTAATTATTTTTTTTTAAACCCTTTTTCACCAACTAAAATTCCCTGATTTAGACAAATGACCGGTTAGATATTTTAAATGATTTTCATTTTATCATTGATCGTCTGCTTTGTGCTTCATCGAGAAATAATTACCTAATGACAATTAGGAAGTATCATGAAGGGTTGAAACATAGAATACAAAATTTAAAAAAAAAAAAACAAAATAAGTGGGTTCAAATTCTATAGAGATAAAGATATAAGAGTTTAAGAATTTAAAACTTTAAATCAGGTTATATTCACAAACAAAATTCAGTGTTTCAATCATGATTTCAATTCAAGTTTTGAGAAACAAAATATAAATTAAATAAAAAATAGAGATTCAAAGTAACAATCAGAACCAAAGCAGAAATTGCACCAAATGTGAATTTTAATTTTATATCTCCAGAGGTGAACTAGCCGGTGCACACTGGGGAAAACGATGTGAAAACGTGATCAAAATTGTTTACGCCAAAACGGAGCATTTTAGACCCATAGTGTCTTTGGGAAATTTTACCTACATTTAAAGCATTTTTAAACAAGCTTTTGAAAAAAATGATTCAATCACCTAGCAGTTAGATGAAAAAATTATTTTTAGAAATTTTAATTTTTGAGCAATAAAATATTTGGCAAGCTTTTAGATTGTAAAAATGTAGCAATTTTGTCGAAGACGTCAACATGGTAGAAGCTAACCCAAAGAAGTTAGAAGGGTTCAAAATTAAAAAATATGTTTTATTCAAAATTTTCAGTTTTTTAACTATATCTTTTCAGGTCGAGCTTATTCAAGCAAAGTATGTTCGAAAGAGGTTTGGCTCACCCAAAATCGAATAGTTTTGTCGAAAACACTTTATAAAAATATTCAGACTGAAACGAGTTAGAGCTTGAGCTTGAGCTTGAGCTTGCTATCAACTACGGTCCACCTGCGGCCCCATGGCCAATGGCATAATGGTTGCACTCCGTGATTGGTTCGAGATAATCAACATTGCACAATGAACCAAATGAAAGGTGCTGGGAACAAGCTACACAATCTCACTGTACAATTTTGAGGATCTCCTACTTTTAAATGAACCAATAACGACGCCGGCCAAGTCCATGTAGTCGATAGGAGGAAAGGAGGTGCAGCACATGTGGAGATATGTTTAGCGGAGACCGGCTGTACGCCATCCCTCCACAGATCTCCACGCTGAATGTTTGGGGGTAAGGGTTTTGTGGCATGGGATATTACCTTGGTAGGTAAAGTAACCACTTTGAACCTATGCTCCTAAACTTCCTACGTTTCCTAATGAAACTCCTATTTGCTCCTAAAGAGGCCTTCTAATGAATTCACATGACTAATGAACGATGAAACAATATGAGGTTTAAATTTTTACATTTTTACCCTCAGGGTTCTAAACTGTTTCTCAGTAACAGCGTGTAGCAATCATAAAATATGTAATAGCAAAAACAGAAAAAATAACATAATAAATAATAAAGATATTCTATTTCTTTTACCACAATGCAAATTATTTTCCGTAAAGTTACTCTGGGTTCACCTATCTAAGCTACGGCCTCATCTGTTTTATAATCCGACCACCGACCGGGTCTGCATTTTAAAATTCATTTACGGAGTTCTTAAAGGAGGGCGATGCCACGAAAATGAATAAGTCGTATGTATTACTTGGATTGTTAACTACTGATTCTGGTCGAAAACCTAAAGTTTTTCAATATTTGAAAATATTTGTATAAAATGCTGATGGCATTCAATTAGATCTGGCCGAACTCCTACCAAATAGATGGATTAATGATTAACTGAAGCAAAAAGAAAAAGAAAAAAAAGGAAAAAAAAGGAAAAAAAAAAGGAAAAAAAAAATAAAAACTGCAGTTCAAAAAGTTTTTCAATTTTTGAAGAAATAAAACAACACAGTTAAATAAATTATTATGATACTAACACATTAAGGACTTCGAAAAAATTTAAGCCGGAAACCATCAAAATTGGATTTTTTTTTACCTTAAAAATCACGGGACCAAAATCCACAAATTACCGAAAGTGTGATGTTCAACTTTATGGAATAAACTTTCATTATACAATTAAATGCATTTGAGTTATACTTCTACAGTAATGTTTGGCTTATCAACATAAAGCAATAGTCATATCATCCTTATAGTGTAATTTCAGTTTAAATTAGTTGGTTTGTTTAAAAAAAATCAAATTTGTAATATTCATTCACAACAACACTTATTTACACCTTTGCTTTTTATGATAAAAATATTTTTTTTAAGTTCATCAATGATTTAAAAAATTGTACACAGTCCTTTAAAAAAAACAGAAATATTTTTCAAAATTGCGTTTCATTATGCTTTCAAACATAATACACAATGATTTTTTTTTTCGAAATAACCTACTGAGTCGCTTGATAAAAGTTTATAAAAATATAGTAAAAAAAGAGAAGAACTGAATACTTAGCTTTGCAACCTCGACAATTTAAAACTTGACCTCTTTGGACTCCTACTTTTCATGTACCTCCTGCCGAACGACCGGCAGCTCTTCTTGCTGATAGTTACATCGTCATCCCGCTTGCCTTCCTCGAATGAATCAAGACTTTCCAATCCTCCGGAACACTGAATCTCGATAAGACTTGATGTGAGGCAATTGGAAACGATTTCCCAGTTAATAATTGAATTCTTTACCAAAAATTTCAATTTTTTGCAAGTTTGAATTTGGCAGATGGTAAAAAACACGCCTTTCTCGGCACACGCCTACTTCACTTCTCTCTATTCAGACTGAAACGAGTTAGATTGGAAAAACTAAGAAAAAATAGCTGTTTTCAAACATCTGTTTCTTTCAAGTTCGGATGAGTTCGATTCACTTGTTTTTTAAGTTTAAAACTCTTTCTAATTTATATTTGATTGACTTTTAAATGAATTAAGTTAAGTTTATATGGTATTAGCTAATTTTACCCGGCCTTGCTCGGGATCACGAAAAAAAAAATCAAAATGAGACGTTTGAATGTTCGAAATTTTGGAAGCTTGGTATCCATGATTATACAAAACTTGGCCCATATTTGGTCACGTAAGTCTGGTAAGTTTTGTTTGTCTTTTAAAAGTTTTGGTTGAGATTATTTAGTTAAGAAATTAAGTTTTAAAATTTACTTCATTATAAATTCATTCAAAATCATTATTAAGGATCTTGAATTCCGAAAGTCAGGTTACCAATTTATTTCCTCAAATATAAATTTATTTGAAATTATTGTTGAAAAAATAATATGGCCAAATGTTCATTAATAGAAAAATAAAAGGTCTCTGAAATGGCAGCTTGATCCGATATTTTAATCTGACAATTATGAAACTGGAATCGAAATTTGAGTCCAGTAACAAATGTTTAATTCTTTTTGTATTATTTATATAGATTATTGTAACATGATATTGGATTTTTTCAGTACTTGAGTTTGTTGGTGCGTAAGTTCTGATTTGCATTTTGGATCAAAACAGTTATTCTCAACCTATAGGTTTCACGTTTAATCAATAATTTTTTTAAAAGGTATCTTTAAATTTACTTTTTCTATCACAAATTGTATGTTTGTCAGATTGATTGAACTTGTAGCTTCTAACTTCAACTTATTCTCAAAACTCTATCAATAATAATAAAAAAAAGTTAAAGAAGCTACTAAGAGCAAGTTCACTTGTGTTGGAAAAAAGTGCTAGAAATTTTACACTTCAAGAACATTTTGAAAATTTTACAATGTCAATTTTTTTTTCAAGATCTGCGGCCGTTTCTTATTTTCTATTTTCGCATGTTGTGATGCAAAAATAGTTGGATTTATATCAGACTAGCTGATTTTACCCGGCCTTGCACGGGTTCACACAAAATATAAATCAAAATGAGTCGTTTGACTTTTCGAAATTTTTGAAGCTTTCTATTCATCATTATTAGAAATTTGGCCAATATTAAGCCATGTAAGTTTTGTTAGTCTATTTTAAGTTTTAATTGAGATTACTCACTGTGTTATCGTTTTCATATTATAGAAAAACTAATATGTATGAAATTTGAATTGATAGACCTTAAAAATAATTTTTCTTGAATGCTTATGCATCTTTACACGAAAAACATTTTTTCACCCGCCATTTCTAGGAGGCTTGAATAGATTTGTCCATATATTTTTAGATTGAAGAATCAAATGATAAAATAATTTTTTATCTTTCCCATCCCCCATCTAAAAAAATCTCTTTTGGGGGTCATCCCACTTTTCAAGATGGAGGATCTCCCTGGACAATGGTATATTAATGTTTTATTTACTAAGAAATTTCTAAAAATACTTCCGAATTTTGTTGAACCATGTTGAAGATTCCCTGACGGCTACCAAAGCGTTGAAATTGAAGCCTTCAACTTATAACTCTGAGTTTTACCATTTTTTTCTTGCTCTATGAAGGATTCCAAAAATTTGACATTTGAAATTTGTTCTTAAAAGCTGTAATTTATGAAAATCGGTTCATTAGTTATTCAGCCACAGTCCAATTAGTTATTCAGCTGAAGAAGTCAATTCTCTGTTTACTATTCAGTTCACTGTATATTCCCCCAGCAGCGGCGGTAGGAGGGAGCACTTTGAAAACCACTACAATTCTAGTCAATATATTCCTAACAGGCTAGTTGTATTTGTCAATTCAAAATGTAAGCTCATTATTGCATTCAAATACCTCGTACCAGTAACACGTGCTTTGAACAGAAGAAGGAATGAAAACACCCGCCAAATTCTACCTTTCAAATTTTTTATGCTCGGCATCATTTGATTTGCTTTTAGCACACGTGAACTCTGGATGGTCGTTTCTAATGCCCGGCCCATGGTGATGGTGAAAATAACCCCGCAAAAGGAAAAAAATCGGTTGACAAAATGTGTGCCATGACTTTTGGTTGGTGTGAAAAAAATTGAAAGTTGTATAGGAGGGTCCCTTTTCTTAGGTGGGAGGGGCTCAGGACTATAACTAAAACCTTACCCTGGTTTAAATACATCTCTGTACCAAATTTCAGGCTGATCGGTTAAGCGGTGTGGATTTGTATAAGGTGCATACAAACAAACAAACATATATAGTCCAACTCATCTTTATATATTAGACTAGCTTTTTTTACCCGGCCTTGCTCGGGTCCAGTTTAAATATCAATAAATAAGAATCATTTGACTTCTGGAAATTTCGGAAGCTTTGTATTCATCTTTATTAAAAATTTTGCCCTGATTTAGCCACGAAATTATTATTATTTATTTTATTAGAGGCCTTTAATCATGAATATGGCATTCATGTTCGAAAATACTTAAAAATAGCTTGACCTTATTCAAATTTTGTTCCACATTTAATTTTCTCGATTCATTATTTAATCGCTGTTTCTTTCGATGACTCGTTGCTCAGGATTTTGCAGATGTTGGGCTATGTGAAGTTTGTAAATTTTGTTAGTTTTTTTAGTTCTGATTGGGGTTATTTACAAAGTTTATCGTTTTTATATTATTCAAAAACTTAAAGCTGCTAACAGAAATTTAGAATAATTTCTTATTCATCCTATGACGAAAAAATTTGAAAACCAAAATGTTTTAGGAAGCTTGAATTGATTGAACCTTATTTTATTTTATCTCCAAATGATAACGTTGTTTTTTATTATCTTTTCCATGTACTATCTAATGGAAATCCAGTATCTCAAGCTTGTAGACATATGAGAACGACCTCTATTGAAAATTAAACCACTTTTAAAGATGGATAATCTGTCTATAGAATAGTATATTCAAGTTTTATTTACTTAGAAATTCCTAACCAAACTTCAGCTGAAACTTTGTAGAAAACTTACTCTGCATGTTTTCAATTTCATGTGCTTTTTTCGCTGTTTAATTTCACACTGTTTTATGATTAGTTTATTAGCATGTTGAAAGTACCACTAATAGTTTTTTCGCAGATATCAAAACAAACATCATTTCGGAACCGAAATCGCCCATTTTATAATGTTATGGAAAAGATGTTATTAAAGTTATTTTTCAATTTTTCTATTCCTTGACACAACTATCCCATAAATTATCATAAGTGATCAAAGTAAAAATCATTAGAAATATTTTTTTTTAATTCGCAGTACTAAACGGTTTAATTTTTCTCATAATTGGATGGTAGAACTTATCGCATTGATGATCAACAATAACTCAAAAGTTACAAATTGGGCTTTGAAATTTAATTGTACAAACCTAAAATGCCAGATTAAATTTCTAATAAGTTTCATGCGATGGATTTGGTTTTAACTTTTTCCAGAAAATGCACGTTTAATTGTCTAGCCCCCCGTTTAAATTACCTATTCCGCTATGGAAGCGTTGAAATTGCAGACTTCAGTTTATATCTCTGCATTTAATTAATTTTTCTTTATCTATAAGAAATAAAAACATGAAAGTGGTCGGTTCCTAAAAGCTGGAGCATTAGTTTTAAGCAAACAGTCCAAATAGTCAATCAGCTGATGAAGTCAATTCATCATGAAGATTAATCATTGCATCCACTTTACATGCTGTATATTCGTGTAGATCTTCAACGCCCCCAGGGATCACATTGAAAACCAATTCTAATCAATTCACTTCGAACAGGCAATTAGGAGTATTTTTTATCCCAAAAGTAGATCCAAGAATCACATGCTTGTAACCTGTGCTACGAATAGTAGAAGAAATAAAAAAGCCCGCCAAAAATTATGCTATCAAATTTTAATCATCAGCAGGCTTTGATTTGCTTTCCAGTACACGTGAACTCTGGATAGTCGTTCCTCGTTTCTAATGCCCGGCCCATGGTGATGGTGAAAATAACCCCGCCAAAGGAAACGAAAATCGGTCGACAAAATGGGTGCCATGACTTTTGATTCGTGGGAGAAAAAACGAAAGTTGTATGGGAGGGTCCCTTTTCTTAGGTAGGAGGGGCTCAAAACTATTACTAAAACCTTACCATGGTCCAAACACATAACTGTACCAAATTTCAGGCTGATTAGTTAAGCGGTGTGGATTTGTATAAGGTGCATACAAACAAACAAACATATATAGTCCAACTCATCTTTATATATTAGATACGCCTGAAATACAAACAGAGTTGCAAACAAATTTGACGAAAGCAGATTTGGAAAAATGTTTTCCATAGTAGAATTTTCAAAATATGCTACAAGTGTCAAAATTTCTACCACTTTCTTCCAATAAGAGTGAACTTGCTCTAACTTACTCACGGGTTTCTAAACTGATATCATCCTAAAAGTCAACCAATTCAGTGTAGAATGAAAAAAATAATAGCAAACGATCGCAATTGAAATTTCCTCTGAAATGTGTATGATTTGGTCACTAAAAATTGAATGTGTTTGTGTTAAGCACTTCTGTGACGTTAATTCACCCTAGAATTGATCATTTTTGGCATCAGTACGTATCACGTTAGTTCCTGTTCTCCCTGAGGAAATAGAATATCGATGTTTTAAAATATGTTGTAGACGTAATATTAACCCACAATTTGATATACTTAGCTTTCTGAATTAAAAACAAAAAAAAACAAAGTTATACCTCTTGAAAATTATGACGTGAATTCACTTAGTTTAAACACAACAAGGTTGTGAACTGAATTCACGTCACGAAATTTCAAGCTATTTGGAAACATTCCTTACAGACTTCAAATTTTTGTACAATTTTAAAAGTGATGTTATGTTATTCTGACATGTTAAACTTAAATTTTAGGAATTGTGCGTTAAAATTTGTACTGTTTCTTACAATCTATATTCAAATATTCACATAAAAATAGTTTTTTATTTTTCTTCCAATTATTATGTTTTTTTTTTAATTATGAATGATTTGAAAAAATATATGAAATTACGTTAGATTTGAAAAAAATCCGACCATCTGAAGATTAAAGAAAGCTTTTTAAACATATTTCTCTTATAAATTTGATTGTTTTAGAACTGTCTCGTCATTTTCAAAAAAGATCATTGTTCTTGTTGATAAAAAAAAATGTTATGTTTGCTCATAAAATTTAGAAGTTTTTTTTTGGTGATGTGAATTCACTCATTTGCGACTGATTTGAATGTTGTTTAAAACAACTCCATTGAATATAAACAAATTCTCTTTTTCTACACCACTAAGCAGTATTTGTTGGCTTTAAAACGTATTTTGCAAATTTTGCAAATATGTGTAATTATTTTTTTTTTTGTAAAAATTGTCATAATTTACACTTTATCCATAAAAAATTGATATTTAAAAAAGATAAATAAATCGTGATGAAAACATTTTTTTCTTTTCTTTCCGTAGGTTTTTGTGTTGTGAATAATCGAAATTATTAACGATTTTGAGATTTTTTTTTTCGAGAACGGATAAAAATCTCTTCTGAGCGGTTCAAGCGTGTGGAATGTTTCATTTGAATATTTTTACGAAAGTAAGTAACGCGTAGCAAAGCAATGATAACACTTATTTACTCCACTACAGTATTACAGCAGCTAACAAACTTCAGCTGAAGATAATTTTAATTGTCAACTGGTTGGTAAAATTTAAGGAAAAATCTCAGAAGAATATTTTCTGAGTTAGATTCGTCCTTAAAAGAACAATTTAAAACAAATGATTTCAGAGGATAATTATTAAAATCAGTAGTAAAAATAAAAGTTGTTTTACAGTAACAATAATACTTGTTATGTAAATAATCAAAATGCGCTTATTTACTCTAATACCGAAGATGAAATGAAACATTTTAAATAAAATAGTTTTTTTTATCGTTATGACCAACAAATAAATTCACAAATATCAATAGCACAACTTAAAATTTTTAATTTCATTTTCGGGTTTAGTGGCTGTTTTCGCATTTAGCAAATGGGTGAATCAAAAAATTTCACTTTTTTTTTAATATTTTAACAAATTGAAACAGATGAGCTTATAAGCAAATTCCAAACCTCTTTTTTGTCTCACAAATGATTTCTATGAGTCTTAGTTTTTGTATTTCTCTCAATTTTCGGTCCGGTTTAATCGAACCTTGACCATTTGACCAAACACAAAAGAGTCAGTCGAGAAAAACTAAAGCCAAAATAGATGTGATCGTCAAAACAACACAGAGTGATGCTGCAAATAGCCGTTTCGGGTCAATGCAGACAAACTTTGGTGCAAATCAGAGCGTGTCTGCAAGAAGCAAGAATAAACTCTAGCCTTTGTTGATTTTTTGACCCGTGTTATGGTCAATCAATACACTAAAGGATTAAGTTTTTTTTAATACATACCAAAACATTTTTTCTTTATATTCATAATAAGCCTTACATTGACTTTTTCACAGCTTTACTTGAATTTTGAACTGCTTCCAAAGTACGGAACTTTGGAAGCAGTTCAAAGTTTAATTAAAGCTGTGAAGAACTTAATGTAAGGCTTATTTTGAATATTGAAAAAAAAAATGTTTTGATAAAAACATTTTCAAATTAATAAACCCTCATGAAGATCCATAGCACTGAGCTAGTACCCCAAATGAATAACTTTTTTGATCTCATAATCTCTCGTAATATAATCAGCAATACACAGAACGATTGAACAAAAAAAAAACATCACAAACCTAGCAGAGCGTAGTTTCGATCTACGGACCTCTGGGTTATGGGCCCAGCACGCTTCCACTGCGCCACTCTGCTGATGAATCACAATGCCAAGAATAGCATTTCAAAAAGGAAAAAGCTGCTAGATCCAGAAATGCGAAACGCACATGTTTTTCTGTTTGCAGAGACAAACGCAAGCTGATAGGGAGTGTTATCGATTCTGTTTTATCATTTTTTCCTACGTTTTCCTTTCAATATGGAACCCTCCGAATGAGTCATGAACAGAAACGTGGTCTGGATAATCCCTCTGTTTTGTTTTCATTTCGACTGGTCAAAATTGATTGAGCGTAGTATGGTTCGAATGAACTGGCGTCACAAGCTTGTTGAATACCTCAGAAAAAAAGTTAAGTTTATGCTTTCACTTTTCGCGGATCACCAGGAGAGTGATGTTTTAAATTCGGCCTGCATATTCGTGCGGTCGTCAATGGGTAAGTTCAGGTTTGTTTTGGTCGGTGTTTCGTCGTTCGTTGCATCCAACCAAAACCAGGAAGACTTTCCACGACAATATGCACGTAACAACAACAGGTTGAATTTGTGGGTTTCATTTTGAAGTTGGCTGACCGAGTAAATTTGATAACTCTCAAACGGGCATCATCCCCTCAAACTAATGATTTGCAGCTCAAGCGAGAGTTCAATATCTTGCAAATTGGCAGCATTGAGCGCTGCTATCGTGAAGTAGTGCAAAACTGTTAATGATCAAGTTTCCGCATTCAACACTCGTCGAATCATCTGCATTACTATGTAGGTAGGAAAGCGAGATGAACTGGACTGTCCGAGTTTATAAAATGATGCTCATAACAATATGCGGAACGATAAATGTCCAGGGGCTATCCTAGGGGTCTCATTGGATATATTTCATTGGTAAAAACTCAAGTTCATATGGAAAGTCTACCTCAAGATTGAAATTATACACCCTAAGTAAGATTTCAAAAATTTTGCCAACCATAATCCTCTTGATTACAGAAAAACGGCAAAACGACACTTAAACTGTAAAAAAAACAAGATGTTTTCCTGGGCCACCGGGAGATCGAAAACTTAATCTAGTTGCACTCCGAAATTTGTTGTTCGTTGTTCGTTGCTTATGTTTTTTTGTAGTCACGGGCTCGCAAGGCCCGCAGCTAACCCCACTATCTCGCAGGAGGACCGTCGTGATGTTGCTGTTTTGGGTCCCGAACACCCCCAGGACGTTGTTGCACTCCGCACGCCGCCCCTGACATGGAGAACAGACGCGTACGAAGCCCCCTATCTCAGTCTGCATGCGACTAAAGCATCCACCGGGGTTGGGTACCCGATCTCCGCTAAGGTTGCTCGCACCCCAGCTAGCACCACGGGGAGGTAGAGAATCGGAGTTGCAGACAAGAGGTGATATGACCACTACCCGAAGGTTGGGTGTATGGGGTCTCGAGTTGCACATTGTCTACCGTTCGCTAGCCACTCCATTTGCACTCCATTGCACTCCATTTCTCCTGAAAGAAGGCGAAACTCTTTATCGAATGTTCAGGAACTCCATACAATAAAGCACAATAATCTCCTTTAGGATATAACTCGGGAGAAACTGTCTTGTCTAAGTTTTGGAAAAAGTCCTTGCAACGCATAGGAGAAACCTGATTAGAACCTACAGGTTAACTCGAAAGTCTTATCCCGAATTCGTTCTGTAATTTCAGCTATTGAAAATACAGAACGAAATCGTCCTAACCACAGGAGAAAATTCTAAGTGTGAAGAGTTTCCATTGCTTAATATAATAGTCGCTTGTTAATCGGATGATTTTTTGTCGGACAAGCTCGGTTATTGGAATTAAATTATGCTAATTGAGCTAAATTATTGAAAAAAAATCCAAAAAATTCAAGTTTTTCTTATTAACATTACTAATTGGGCGTTCCCCTGTTCATTAATTGATGTTTTTTTGCTCAACTATGTAATCAGCTAATATTCTTGTTTTCATATATTTTTATCAAATGTTTGTAGCTCTTAAAAATAATTCAATTGAGTTTTTCTCACCAGTGAATGCATAACCTTCAATAATAAATCAATGACTGGAAAGAAAAAAAAAGTCAATTTTGACAAAAATCACGTTTCTGCTAAGGCACTCGGCCGTGTCCGGCATTAAAACTCTATTCGCTTATTTGTCTGCGCTGTTTTTAAGAGGTTATTTTCGTTTTCATTTATTGGTTTTCATCTAACTTTTGAACCAGCTGATAAACAAACTACACCAAAAACAATCAGTCGAGGAAGAATGCTGTTACATGATTTTTTCTAGTGTCTGGCGTTAAACTGCTTATAAGTCCGCTAAGGAACGGATATTCAATCTCCACTCCACAATTCTTCAAGCGAGAATGCTGATTAATGTTATTTTTCATAAAGTAAAAGAGTTTGTTTATCCGTAAGTTCTTCAAAAATTCAGTTAATAAATAAATTTACCAAAGAAAATGTAGCGGACTAATTAGCAAATAGCGTTTAAATGCTGGTCTCTGGCACTCGGTAATTCGCCTTTTTTGGTAGTCGGACGCACCATTCGGTCACAAGAACGTTTGATTAACTGTATTTCAGAATACGATTATATAAAGCATATTTCCATATTTGAGATTGTTACTAAGAGACTCTATAAATAGAGTTTTCGTTTATATTAAAATAGAATTATTATTAAATTTGAAAACAAAAACTTGAACAGAAAACAAAAACAGGGGTTAACGAATATTTTGAGAACCACACAGACGTTGTTCGCTACATACCATTCCCTGGATTTTTTCGCAAAGACAAGATCCCATTGCACAGTGGTGCTAGCTGTACGAAGTTAATAGCGCCCAGGGATGAAGAGATAAACATGTGATGTCTCCAGCAACATTGTTCAGTTTTACATGGAGCATATTCCAGTATCAAAATTTCTGCTGAGGGGTCCACCGATAGCGAGATAAAAATGCTAACTTTTTTGTTTTTCAAATTAGGGCTTTGATGTCTTCGTTAAAGTTGTTAATCTGATCAAATTACATCAGTTTGTAGAATATGTCAAAATCTTATCACATCATCCTAAGGAGTTCCGGTCAAAGTAAAAAAAAATCTCTTGAAAAAACAGTTTTTTTAACTTGACACTTTGTAGATTGGATATAGTGTTTCGCTGTCTTTGAAACAAAGTTGTAACAAGCCACGATCTACAATTATCTCATACATTATGATGGGTTTAGAAGTTGCTGAAGCATTTAGTGTATTTTATTGGCAATTTTGGAAGACTCGTCTATCGAAAAGTGCACATTTTTGCAACACCCCCTTTTGTTATTATTCTTGATGATAAGCGAAACCATTTCCATTAGAAATTAGTGGGGAAATCGGTGGAGCACGTAGAGATTTGAATGATTGAAAATACACATTTTTTAATATAAAAATTACCTGTTTTACTTGTAGAAAAAAACGTTGAAAACATTTAATTTATTAATAGCAGTTTTCTTGAATATATTTTGTTTTATTAAAAGACATTTTTCAAATCATTCAAACTCCAAAAAATTAATGGAACTTATCTGTCAATTTGGTAGAGTATTTGATATCATATCAGGGGCGGTCCTAGAGCTGGCTCTTGGGGGGGGTGATTTTCCAAATTTTCAAAAATCAGTCAATTACGTATCTAAATACATGGCGAAAAAAAGTTCATTTGGAGAGAGCGAGTAGGGGGGGCGAAGGGGGGGGGGTTGAGTTTACAGTTTCAAATGAGACTTAAATATTTGCTGCACACCCGACCCCTGCAAAGGACACGTCCATGGGTTGGGGGTTTTGAATTTCAAATTTCAAAAATAAATCAGAATCAAAATTTCAAATCAATTTTATTTCTGGTTAGTCATTAATATATTATTCGAAATGTTGGTTCTTATTTTGTATTTAAAAAAAACCAAGTATTTTCAAAACATCAGAAACGGAATGCGAATTTAAATTTGGAATGAAGCCATAATTTGAACCAGAAGAAAAATACATCAAATATAACACCAGATTTGATAAAAAATTAAACTTGAATTCTAACAAAAAATCAGATCAGGTCAGAATAATTGATAATAACGTTAATTTTTACATATTAATTTATTTGTTTATTTTTTGGACCCATGAGGAAAAAATGGATGACATGTAATTAAAATGCTTTTTATAAAATTCTTATCTCTCATTTTTAACATCCATACATTTCTCCTAACTTCCTATTTGCCAACAATTTTCATAATTTTAAAATGTTGTTAGTTATGTTCTTTTAATTTTTTAAAGTCACGGTGATTAAACTCTTCATAAATATGAAGATAAAAAAGATTAGTTTTTAACATTTGAAAATTTTTGATTTTTTTTAATAAAAACGTCTTACCAAAATAATTCAAGAGAATGCATTTTGGAGTTTATGTTTTAATGATTGATTTAGTAGATTTTGGTGCGATGAACTCGAATCTTCAACTAGATTTTGTTTATCACCTCTTGTTTTGGTGATATGGAGTTTAAATTTTTTTAAATGAAACAGTTTTGAGTGAAGTCAATCATTCGATAAATGATGAACTTACAAGTTAACATGAATAAAAACTGATTCTGAAAAATCTACAGTTTTTAATAATTCGGAAAGGAAAGTATTTCTGACATTACTAAAGAAAGTTTTTAAAAACAAAGATTTTATATCATTTAAAAATGCTTCAGGCTGAAAACGATTCTTTAAACATTCGATAAAAGTCTTTTATTTTACAGAATTAAGAACATTCAATTTTTTTTTCACAGAAGTCAAAATTACTTGCGTTCTTGGGGAAAGAAATAAGGTATTAACCCATATTTTGAATTTTAATTGTAATGTTTAAAAGTTTTTTTTTCAGAAAAGTGCAGAATTTACTTAAATAATTTTTAACCTATTTGAAAATAATTTCAGGCACCAACAAAAATCAAAACTTGCTCTTACATTCTTTTCATCTAAACAAATGTTGATTCTGTGGCCTTGTGCCTGAAAATGCGTTTTTGAAAAAAAAAATTTCATATCAGCATAAAATTTGTAATGATTCAAACATTTTTTTTTATCTAAATGATTAATCATCAAAGTTGGATGAACTTGATAAGATACACTTCTTTAAAAAAAACAATATTACACGACCATGATGCACACTACTTCTCCTCTTCCCTTCAAATTTCATTGAACTAAATTTGAGTTTTGTATTAAATTTGAAATTAGAGAAATTTAAAAAACTTTTTCTACAAACATATTTTGATATCCTTTAAACAACTTATGCATCCCTTCAAAAAACAATCTGCGAATCTCTAACATTCACTGCGAACAACTGTTGATAAAAATAGATCATTTTCGTCATTTGTATATTCAGCAGTTTAAAAAATTATCAATTTAAGAACTCTTTAAAGAACCTTCCGATATAAATGTAATTTTACAAATGAAAAATACACACATTTTTATAGAAGAAAATATGAAAAAATTCTCAATTTATCTAAAATATTTTTCTTGAGTATCTACCCGAATAGCCAAGACCGTGGTATTAGTATAACAAAACAACGATTTTCAATTTAACAATAAACTTCATTGTAATATCTAAATAATTATCAACCAATTAAAATCTTGAAACTATCATAATTTTGAAAGTCACCGTGAAGTAAATCGTAAATTCCAAATATTTCATAGTTGACATTTCTATCAGAATCATGGTTGCACAGTACTTTTCTAGTGATGTTTATTGTAACAATGTAATTCAAGGTAAAATGAAAATCCAAACTATACGAACATTGGTAAATTTTTGCTTTTTTGCATTTTTACAATTTTCCGTGTAGAGAAAATTTTTCGCGCTCAAACGGCTCAAACCCATATTTCCAAGGGATTTTTTGTGGTTCTCGCGGTCGGAATCAGCTCATCCGGACAAGATCCGAAATCGAGATTGCGGGATTTGGAAAGAAAGACGATGCCTTCAACTCCGGTGAGGATGGTGAGTACTTTCATTTTAATATTCATTGATTTGTGGGTTTATGAAACTGATACAAATTTGTTTAATTCCAGAAGCTGGCGAAATTGATTATGTTCCCCGCTCCAGCTTCAGGTGAGGCCCGCATACAAAGGCTGCTGACGTGGACGGGATAGACGCCGACGCAAACCCTTATCACATTGATTGGTGGTCTGGTGGACTGGTTAGCAGGAATCCAGCCGTGTCCCAGGGAATGGTTATGTCGGTCAAGAGCCACCAGTGTTCACGTTTAAATGGTTCGATAAGTTTTTTTTTATTGTCTAGTTTTTTTTTAACATGACCAAAAACCTGAATAAAATATGAAGCAAAAAAACGGAATAGTTTTTTTTTATTTCAAAAGGAAATATAAATTTAAAAGAAAAAACAACTGAAAACAATAATTCAAACCACGAAATTTCACGGTCCCGAAATTATGATAAATCATGAATTAACCTTGCTGTTCATGATCGTTGAACGATTGAAATTCAAGGGAAAACAATGAATTTTACAGTACCGTTGAAAAAAGTGGAAGCTGTAAAAACCATTTACTTTATCGTTTTGTGTTTCTAAATGTATGGAAAAAAGTTGATTTTTTCATTGTTAAGTTGCTTAACAACCCCCTTTTTTCATGGTAAATTTTGCCAATACCATAAATTTCACTGTCGAAAAATATGAATTTGACAGTGTATTCATGGTTTCATATACCATGATTCGCATAGTGTCAACCATAAAATACATGGTTGCGTGAAAATGAAATTCATAGTATTTTCACAATGTTATTCTATATATATATATATCACCGCAAAACTCTCACCAATATTTTAGTGATTCTCGTTTAGCAACAATACCTCTGAAAATCCAAACATTTATTTGAGAAAGCGTCAACAATTGCTATGAATTGAGAACTGAATATTTTATTTTTTTTTTAAATATGTTGCTAAATCTTGAATCGAAAAAACGAATTAATATAAACTCTTGTTTCGATTCTTCAATTTCTAAATATAAATTTAATTCTAAACCAAAATCATTAAAATTAAATTCTTAGGTATGCAGCTTTCGGTACTTCATTTTTATTTGTTTTCTCTTAAATTTCAAGCTCTCATGGATTTTAAAATTTATTGGAACTGAATCAAAAGAAATTGTTACAAATTTGAAACGAATAATTTAGTAAAAAAGTGAAAAATCGTATTTTTGCTTCGTACACTCAATATGTATATTATTATGTACTCAATAATTTCAAACTTATTGTACAATTTAAAATAAAAAAATAATAAAGGGTTCATTTCTTTAAGCTTAAACTGTTTTCCAAGAAAAAGTCCTAATCAATTGCAATTGAAATAACGGAATTTTTTATTTTTTATTTTTATTTTAATAAATTAGCTTAATAATAATTCCTGCTCAAAATTTTAATCATGATTGTGTTGATGATCTGCAGTATCGGCGTTATAGTTGGTGTGAATTTGGAACTCCAGCCGTGTTGGTCAAAAATTAGAAAAATGTCTTGAGCAATTACCTTGTTCCCGAGAAAACAGTCGAGTGATGACGGGATATTATTATCACTGGTTTAATCTCATCTGGGAAAAATTGATACAAAGACATATTTTCGGAGCCTATGTTTGAAAAACTGTTTTTGGAGGTTTATTCTTGAACTCAATTTTTAATCAGATTTTGTTTATAACCTCAAATTTTAGAAGTAGAATTTTTGATGTTTTTAGAAAATTGAATAGATATGAATGTATAAAAAATGTATAAAAGAAGCATATATGGTCAGCAAATTAAATTAAACACTGTAAGTACCTCAACAAAAGTAATTTGGTGAAAATCGGTCTAGGGAATTGCAAGTTACAGCTGTTTTAGTTTGGCGGACCCAATTTTAAGAATTTAAGAAATTATTAAATTCTTTAATTTTAACAATCACCCCCACGGAGTGGAAAATTTTGAAAATTCGAAAGAACACCCACTAGGAAAAGTTCGAAGTTTTTATGGAAATTCCAACGTTTGCGAGTATTTTGTAACGGTTTTTTGTCGCTTGGGGGGGTGATCACCCCGATCACCCCCCCCCCCCCCCCATAGGACCGCGCCTGTATCATATGAATGTAAAATAGAACCGGTTTTGCTTTAGATTAATACATACCTCAGACCCTTTTTTAACTAATTCTAGGCTGTTCAAACAAATAAAAGACGTTGATAAATGTATAGAATTTCTTATTCAACCTTAATAGGTAAACTAAGAAGTTTGGTTACTTATAGTAGTAAGCTAGTTTTGATTTTGTGTAGTTTATGTTACGATTTTTCTACCTAAATGATTTATTAATAAGAAAATAAAGCATTTCCAATCATTCAAATCTCTACTAGTTCCATCGATTTCCCCGCTTATTTCTAATGGAAATGGTTCTGCTTATCATCAAAAATAATCACAAAAAAGAGGGTGTTGCGAAAATGAGCACTTTTCGATGGACGAGCCTTCCAAAATTGCCAAAAAAATACACTAAATGCTTTCTAAAGAGCTTCAGCAACTTCTAAATCCATCATAATGTAAGAGACAATTGTAGATCGTGACTTGTTACAACTTTGTTTCAAAAACAGCAAACCACTATATCTATATCCAATCTACAAAGTGTCAGGTTCAAAAAACTCTTTTTTCAAGAGATTTTTTTTACTTTGACCGGAACTCCTTAGGATGATGTGATAGGATTTTGACATATTCAACAAACTTATGTAACTTGATCAGATAAACAACTTTGTCGAAGACATCAAAGCCATAATTTGAAAAACAAAAAAGTGAGCATTTTTATCTCGCTATCGGTGGACTTCTCGGCAAAAATTTTGATACTGGAATATGCTCCATTTATAACTGAACAATGTTACTGAAGATATTACATGTTTATCTCTTCATTCCTGGGCCCTATGAATTTCATATAGCTAGATTGATGTTCTGTACCACTGTGCATTGGGATAATCGAAAATGAATAATTCTTATGGAGACAATTTTTCTTACTTATCCTCTTCAGTAAACTGACTTTTCAGCAAACTGACTCAAGTCTAGCTTTATGTATAGGATATAGACTTTATCATAATATGACACTCAATTATACTTCATCGACTACTTCATGCTTTGCAATCGATTCATGAAGTCACGATTTTGTTTCATCACTTTCGGATGAACAAATCATCTGGCTTGTTTTTAAGCTTTTTTCATGCCACTAGACATCCAGCTTGCTTCCG
>NC_073692.1:341843303-341865303 GCF_029784155.1 Uranotaenia lowii
TGATCCCAAATTAAGCTCAGAATGGCCGAAAAACGCTTTTAAAGGCCAGAAAACGCATTTTAAAGTTGTGATCCCAAATTAAGCTCAGAATGGCCGAAAAACGCTTCTAAAGGCCAGAAAACGCATTTTAAAGTTGTGATCCCAAATTAAGCTCAGAATGGCCGAAAAACGCTTCTAAAGGCCAGAAAACGCATTTTAAAGTTGTGATCCCAAATTAAGCTCAGAATGGCCGAAAAACGCTTCTAAAGGCCAGAAAACGCATTTTAAAGTTGTGATCCCAAATTGAGCTCAGAATTCCCGAAAAACGCTTCTAAAGGCCAGAAAACGCATTTTAAAGTTGTGATCCCAAATTAAGCTCAGAATGGCCGAAAAACGCTTCTAAAGGCCAGAAAACGCATTTTAAAGTTGTGATCCCAAATTGAGCTCAGAATTCCCGAAAAACGCTTCTGAAGGCCAGAAAACGCATTTTAAAATTGTGATCCCAAATTAAGCTCAGAATTCCCGAAAAACGCTTCTAAAGGCCAGAAAACGCATTTTAAAGTTGTGATCCCAAATTAAGCTCAGAATGGCCGAAAAACGCTTCTAAAGGCCAGAAAACGCATTTTAAAGTTGTGATCCCAAATTGAGCTCAGAATTCCCGAAAAACGCTTCTGAAGGCCAGAAAACGCATTTTAAAATTGTGATCCCAAATTAAGCTCAGAATTCCCGAAAAACGCTTCTAAAGGCCAGAAAACGCATTTTAAAGTTGTGATCCCAAATTAAGCTCAGAATGGCCGAAAAACGCTTCTAAAGGCCAGAAAACGCATTTTAAAGTTGTGATCCCAAATTAAGCTCAGAATGGCCAAAAAACGCTTCTAAAGGCCAGAAAACGCATTTTAAAGTTGTGATCCCAAATTAAGCTCAGAATGGCCGAAAAACGCTTTTAAAGGCCAGAAAACGCATTTTAAAGTTGTGATCCCAAATTAAGCTCAGAATGGCCGAAAAACGCTTCTAAAGGCCAGAAAACGCATTTTAAAGTTGTGATCCCAAATTAAGCTCAGAGTTCCCGAAAAACGTTTCTAAAGGCCAGAAAACGCATTTTAAAGTTGTGATCCCAAATTAAGCTCAGAATGGTCGAAAAACGCTTCTAAAGGCCAGAAACGCATTTTAAAGTTGTGATCCCAAATTAAGCTCAGAATGGCCGAAAAACGCTTCTAAAGGCCAGAAAACGCATTTTAAATTTGTGATCCCAAATTAAGCTCAGAATGGCCGAAAAACGCTTCTAAAGGCCAGAAAACGCATTTTAAAGTTGTGATCCCAAATTAAGCTCAGAATTCCCGAAAAACACTTCTAAAGGCCAGAAAACGCATTTTAAAGTTGTGATCCCAAATTAAGCTCAGAATGCCCGAAAAACGCTTCTAAAGGCCAGAAAATGCATTTTAAAGTTGTGATCCCAAATTAAGCTCAGAATGGCCGAAAAACGCTTCTAAAGGCCAGAAAACGCATTTTAAAATTGTGATCCCAAATTAAGCTCAGAATTCCCGAAAAACGCTTCTAAAGGCCAGAAAACGCATTTTAAAGTTGTGATCCCAAATTAAGCTCAGAATGGCCGAAAAACGCTTCTAAAGGCCAGAAAACGCATTTTAAAGTTGTGATCCCAAATTAAGCTCAGAATTCCCGAAAAACGCTTCTAAAGGCCAGAAAACGCATTTTAAAGTTGTGATCCCAAATTAAGCTCAGAATGGCCGAAAAACGCTTCTAAAGGCCAGAAAACGCATTTTAAAGTTGTGATCCCAAATTAAGCTCAGAATGGCTGAAAAACGCTTCTAAAGGCCAGAAAACGCATTTTAAAGTTGTGATCCCAAATTAAACTCAGAATGGTCGAAAAACGCTTCTAAAGGCCAGAAAACGCATTTTAAAGTTGTGATCCCAAATTAAGCTCAGAATTCCCGAAAAACGCTTCTAAAGGCCAGAAAACGCATTTTAAAGTTGTGATCCCAAATTAAGCTCAGAATGGCCGAAAAACGCTTCTAAAGGCCAGAAAACGCATTTTAAAGTTGTGATCCCAAATTAAGCTCAGAATGGCCGAAAAACGCTTCTAAAGGCCAGAAAACGCATTTTAAAGTTGTGATCCCAAATTAAGCTCAGAATGGCCGAAAAACGCTTCTAAAGGCCAGAAAACGCATTTTAAAATTGTGATCCCAAATTAAGCTCAGAATTCCCGAAAAACGCTTCTAAAGGCCAGAAAACGCATTTTAAAGTTGTGATCCCAAATTAAGCTCAGAATGGCCGAAAAACGCTTCTAAAGGCCAGAAAACGCATTTTAAAGTTGTGATCCCAAATTAAGCTCAGAATTCCCGAAAAACGCTTCTAAAGGCCAGAAAACGCATTTTAAAGTTGTGATCCCAAATTAAGCTCAGAATGGTCGAAAAACGCTTCTAAAGGCCAGAAAACGCATTTTAAAGTTGTGTTCCCAAATTAAGCTCAGAATGGCCGAAAAACGCTTCTAAAGGCCAGAAAACACATTTTAAAGTTGTGATCCCAAATTAAGCTCAGAATGGCCGAAAAACGCTTCTAAAAGCCAGAAAACGCATTTTAAAGTTGTGATCCCAAATTAAGCTCAGAATGGCTGAAAAACGCTTCTAAAGGCCAGAAAACGCATTTTAAAGTTGTGATCCCAAATTGAGCTCAGAATTCCCGAAAAACGCTTCTGAAGGCCAGAAAACGCATTTTAAAATTGTGATCCCAAATTAAGCTCAGAATTCCCGAAAAACGCTTCTAAAGGCCAGAAAACGCATTTTAAAGTTGTGATCCCAAATTAAGCTCAGAATGGCTGAAAAACGCTTCTGAAGGCCAGAAAACGCATTTTAAAATTGTGATCCCAAATTAAGCTCAGAATTCCCGAAAAACGCTTCTAAAGGCCAGAAAACGCATTTTAAAGTTGTGATCCCAAATTAAGCTCAGAATGGCCGAAAAACGCTTCTAAAGGCCAGAAAACGCATTTTAAAATTGTGATCCCAAATTAAGCTCAGAATGGCCGAAAAACGCTTCTAAAGGCCAGAAAACGCATTTTAAATTTGTGATCCCAAATTAAGCTCAGAATGCCCGAAAAACGCTTCTAAAGGCCAGAAAATGCATTTTAAAGTTGTGATCCCAAATTAAGCTCAGAATGGCCGAAAAACGCTTCTAAAAGCCAGAAAACGCATTTTAAAGTTGTGATCCCAAATTAAGCTCAGAATGGCTGAAAAACGCTTCTAAAGGCCAGAAAACGCATTTTAAAGTTGTGATCCCAAATTGAGCTCAGAATTCCCGAAAAACGCTTCTGAAGGCCAGAAAACGCATTTTAAAATTGTGATCCCAAATTAAGCTCAGAATGGCCGAAAAACGCTTCTAAAGGCCAGAAAACGCATTTTAAGGTTGTGATCCCAAATTAAGCTCAGAATGGCCGAAAAACGCTTCTAAAGGCCAGAAAACGCATTTTAAATTTGTGATCCCAAATTAAGCTCAGAATGCCCGAAAAACGCTTCTAAAGGCCAGAAAACGCATTTTAAAGTTGTGATCCCAAATTAAGCTCAGAATGGCCGAAAAACGCTTCTAAAGGCCAGAAAACGCATTTTAAAGTTGTGATCCCAAATTAAGCTCAGAATGGCCGAAAAACGCTTCTAAAAGCCAGAAAACGCATTTTAAAGTTGTGATCCCAAATTAAGCTCAGAATGGCTGAAAAACGCTTCTAAAGGCCAGAAAACGCATTTTAAAGTTGTGATCCCAAATTGAGCTCAGAATTCCCGAAAAACGCTTCTGAAGGCCAGAAAACGCATTTTAAAATTGTGATCCCAAATTAAGCTCAGAATTCCCGAAAAACGCTTCTAAAGGCCAGAAAACGCATTTTAAAGTTGTGATCCCAAATTAAGCTCAGAATGGTCGAAAAACGCTTCTAAAGGCCAGAAAACGCATTTTAAAGTTGTGATCCCAAATTGAGCTCAGAATTCCCGAAAAACGCTTCTGAAGGCCAGAAAACGCATTTTAAAGTTGTGATCCCAAATTAAGCTCAGAATGGCCGAAAAACGCTTCTAAAGGCAAGAAAATGCATTTTAAAGTTGTGATCCCAAATTAAGCTCAGAATGGCCAAAAAACGCTTCTAAAGGCCAGAAAACGCATTTTAAAATTGTGATCCCAAATTAAGCTCAGAATTCCCGAAAAACGCTTCTAAAGGCCAGAAAACGCATTTTAAAGTTGTGATCCCAAATTAAGCTCAGAATGGCCGAAAAACGCTTCTAAAGGCCAGAAAACGCATTTTAAAGTTGTGATCCCAAATTAAGCTCAGAATTCCCGAAAAACGCTTCTAAAGGCCAGAAAACGCATTTTTAAGTTGTGATCCCAAATTAAGCTCAGAATGGCCGAAAAACGCTTCTGAAGGCCAGAAAACGCATTTTAAAGTTGTGATCCCAAATTAAGCTCAGAATGGCTGAAAAACGCTTCTAAAGGCCAGAAAACGCATTTTAAAGTTGTGATCCCAAATTAAGCTCAGAATGGTCGAAAAACGCTTCTAAAGGCCAGAAAACGCATTTTAAAGTTGTGATCCCAAATTAAGCTCAGAATTCCCGAAAAACGCTTCTAAAGGCCAGAAAACGCATTTTAAAGTTGTGATCCCAAATTAAGCTCAGAATGGCCGAAAAACGCTTCTAAAGGCCAGAAAACGCATTTTAAAGTTGTGATCCCAAATTAAGCTCAGAATGGCCGAAAAACGCTTCTAAAGGCCAGAAAACGCATTTTAAAGTTGTGATCCCAAATTAAGCTCAGAATGGCCGAAAAACGCTTCTAAAGGCCAGAAAACGCATTTTAAAATTGTGATCCCAAATTAAGCTCAGAATTCCCGAAAAACGCTTCTAAAGGCCAGAAAACGCATTTTAAAGTTGTGATCCCAAATTAAGCTCAGAATGGCCGAAAAACGCTTCTAAAGGCCAGAAAACGCATTTTAAAGTTGTGATCCCAAATTAAGCTCAGAATTCCCGAAAAACGCTTCTAAAGGCCAGAAAACGCATTTTAAAGTTGTGATCCCAAATTAAGCTCAGAATGGTCGAAAAACGCTTCTAAAGGCCAGAAAACGCATTTTAAAGTTGTGATCCCAAATTAAGCTCAGAATGGCCGAAAAACGCTTCTAAAGGCCAGAAAACGCATTTTAAAGTTGTGATCCCAAATTAAGCTCAGAATTCCCGAAAAACGCTTCTAAAGGCCAGAAAACGCATTTTAAAGTTGTGATCCCAAATTAAGCTCAGAATGGTCGAAAAACGCTTCTAAAGGCCAGAAAACGCATTTTAAAGTTGTGATCCCAAATTAAGCTCAGAATGGCCGAAAAACGCTTCTAAAGGCCAGAAAACGCATTTTAAAATTGTGATCCCAAATTAAGCTCAGAATTCCCGAAAAACGCTTCTAAAGGCCAGAAAACGCATTTTAAAGTTGTGATCCCAAATTAAGCTCAGAATGGCCAAAAAACGCTTCTAAAGGCCAGAAAACGCATTTTAAAGTTGTGATCCCAAATTAAGCTCAGAATGGCCGAAAAACGCTTTTAAAGGCCAGAAAACGCATTTTAAAGTTGTGATCCCAAATTAAGCTCAGAATGGCCGAAAAACGCTTCTAAAGGCCAGAAAACGCATTTTAAAGTTGTGATCCCAAATTAAGCTCAGAGTTCCCGAAAAACGTTTCTAAAGGCCAGAAAACGCATTTTAAAGTTGTGATCCCAAATTAAGCTCAGAATGGTCGAAAAACGCTTCTAAAGGCCAGAAACGCATTTTAAAGTTGTGATCCCAAATTAAGCTCAGAATGGCCGAAAAACGCTTCTAAAGGCCAGAAAACGCATTTTAAATTTGTGATCCCAAATTAAGCTCAGAATGGCCGAAAAACGCTTCTAAAGGCCAGAAAACGCATTTTAAAGTTGTGATCCCAAATTAAGCTCAGAATTCCCGAAAAACACTTCTAAAGGCCAGAAAACGCATTTTAAAGTTGTGATCCCAAATTAAGCTCAGAATGCCCGAAAAACGCTTCTAAAGGCCAGAAAATGCATTTTAAAGTTGTGATCCCAAATTAAGCTCAGAATGGCCGAAAAACGCTTCTAAAGGCCAGAAAACGCATTTTAAAATTGTGATCCCAAATTAAGCTCAGAATTCCCGAAAAACGCTTCTAAAGGCCAGAAAACGCATTTTAAAGTTGTGATCCCAAATTAAGCTCAGAATGGCCGAAAAACGCTTCTAAAGGCCAGAAAACGCATTTTAAAGTTGTGATCCCAAATTAAGCTCAGAATTCCCGAAAAACGCTTCTAAAGGCCAGAAAACGCATTTTAAAGTTGTGATCCCAAATTAAGCTCAGAATGGCCGAAAAACGCTTCTAAAGGCCAGAAAACGCATTTTAAAGTTGTGATCCCAAATTAAGCTCAGAATGGCTGAAAAACGCTTCTAAAGGCCAGAAAACGCATTTTAAAGTTGTGATCCCAAATTAAACTCAGAATGGTCGAAAAACGCTTCTAAAGGCCAGAAAACGCATTTTAAAGTTGTGATCCCAAATTAAGCTCAGAATTCCCGAAAAACGCTTCTAAAGGCCAGAAAACGCATTTTAAAGTTGTGATCCCAAATTAAGCTCAGAATGGCCGAAAAACGCTTCTAAAGGCCAGAAAACGCATTTTAAAGTTGTGATCCCAAATTAAGCTCAGAATGGCCGAAAAACGCTTCTAAAGGCCAGAAAACGCATTTTAAAGTTGTGATCCCAAATTAAGCTCAGAATGGCCGAAAAACGCTTCTAAAGGCCAGAAAACGCATTTTAAAATTGTGATCCCAAATTAAGCTCAGAATTCCCGAAAAACGCTTCTAAAGGCCAGAAAACGCATTTTAAAGTTGTGATCCCAAATTAAGCTCAGAATGGCCGAAAAACGCTTCTAAAGGCCAGAAAACGCATTTTAAAGTTGTGATCCCAAATTAAGCTCAGAATGGTCGAAAAACGCTTCTAAAGGCCAGAAAACGCATTTTAAAGTTGTGTTCCCAAATTAAGCTCAGAATGGCCGAAAAACGCTTCTAAAGGCCAGAAAACACATTTTAAAGTTGTGATCCCAAATTAAGCTCAGAATGGCCGAAAAACGCTTCTAAAAGCCAGAAAACGCATTTTAAAGTTGTGATCCCAAATTAAGCTCAGAATGGCTGAAAAACGCTTCTAAAGGCCAGAAAACGCATTTTAAAGTTGTGATCCCAAATTGAGCTCAGAATTCCCGAAAAACGCTTCTGAAGGCCAGAAAACGCATTTTAAAATTGTGATCCCAAATTAAGCTCAGAATTCCCGAAAAACGCTTCTAAAGGCCAGAAAACGCATTTTAAAGTTGTGATCCCAAATTAAGCTCAGAATGGCTGAAAAACGCTTCTGAAGGCCAGAAAACGCATTTTAAAATTGTGATCCCAAATTAAGCTCAGAATTCCCGAAAAACGCTTCTAAAGGCCAGAAAACGCATTTTAAAGTTGTGATCCCAAATTAAGCTCAGAATGGCCGAAAAACGCTTCTAAAGGCCAGAAAACGCATTTTAAAATTGTGATCCCAAATTAAGCTCAGAATGGCCGAAAAACGCTTCTAAAGGCCAGAAAACGCATTTTAAATTTGTGATCCCAAATTAAGCTCAGAATGCCCGAAAAACGCTTCTAAAGGCCAGAAAATGCATTTTAAAGTTGTGATCCCAAATTAAGCTCAGAATGGCCGAAAAACGCTTCTAAAAGCCAGAAAACGCATTTTAAAGTTGTGATCCCAAATTAAGCTCAGAATGGCTGAAAAACGCTTCTAAAGGCCAGAAAACGCATTTTAAAGTTGTGATCCCAAATTGAGCTCAGAATTCCCGAAAAACGCTTCTGAAGGCCAGAAAACGCATTTTAAAATTGTGATCCCAAATTAAGCTCAGAATGGCCGAAAAACGCTTCTAAAGGCCAGAAAACGCATTTTAAAGTTGTGATCCCAAATTAAGCTCAGAATGGCCGAAAAACGCTTCTAAAGGCCAGAAAACGCATTTTAAAGTTGTGATCCCAAATTAAGCTCAGAATGGCTGAAAAACGCTTCTAAAGGCCAGAAAACGCATTTTAAAGTTGTGATCCCAAATTGAGCTCAGAATTCCCGAAAAACGCTTCTGAAGGCCAGAAAACGCATTTTAAAATTGTGATCCCAAATTAAGCTCAGAATGGCCGAAAAACGCTTCTAAAGGCCAGAAAACGCATTTTAAAGTTGTGATCCCAAATTAAGCTCAGAATGGCCGAAAAACGCTTCTGAAGGCCAGAAAACGCATTTTAAAGTTGTGATCCCAAATTAAGCTCAGAATGCCCGAAAAATGCTTCTAAAGGCATTTTAAAGTTGTGATCCCAAATTAAGCTCAGAATGCCCGAAAAACGCTTCTAAAGGCCAGAAAACGCATTTTAAAGTTGTGTTCCCAAATTAAGCTCAGAATGCCCGAAAAACGCTTCTAAAGGCCAGAAAATGCATTTTAAAGTTGTGATCCCAAATTAAGCTCAGAATGGCCGAAAAACGCTTCTAAAAGCCAGAAAACGCATTTTAAAGTTGTGATCCCAAATTAAGCTCAGAATGGCTGAAAAACGCTTCTAAAGGCCAGAAAACGCATTTTAAAGTTGTGATCCCAAATTGAGCTCAGAATTCCCGAAAAACGCTTCTGAAGGCCAGAAAACGCATTTTAAAATTGTGATCCCAAATTAAGCTCAGAATGGCCGAAAAACGCTTCTAAAGGCCAGAAAACGCATTTTAAAGTTGTGATCCCAAATTAAGCTCAGAATGGCCGAAAAACGCTTCTAAAGGCCAGAAAACGCATTTTAAATTTGTGATCCCAAATTAAGCTCAGAATGCCCGAAAAACGCTTCTAAAGGCCAGAAAACGCATTTTAAAGTTGTGATCCCAAATTAAGCTCAGAATGGCCGAAAAACGCTTCTAAAGGCCAGAAAACGCATTTTAAAGTTGTGATCCCAAATTAAGCTCAGAATGGCCGAAAAACGCTTCTAAAAGCCAGAAAACGCATTTTAAAGTTGTGATCCCAAATTAAGCTCAGAATGGCTGAAAAACGCTTCTAAAGGCCAGAAAACGCATTTTAAAGTTGTGATCCCAAATTGAGCTCAGAATTCCCGAAAAACGCTTCTGAAGGCCAGAAAACGCATTTTAAAATTGTGATCCCAAATTAAGCTCAGAATTCCCGAAAAACGCTTCTGAAGGCCAGAAAACGCATTTTAAAGTTGTGATCCCAAATTAAGCTCAGAATGGTCGAAAAACGCTTCTAAAGGCCAGAAAACGCATTTTAAAGTTGTGATCCCAAATTGAGCTCAGAATTCCCGAAAAACGCTTCTGAAGGCCAGAAAACGCATTTTAAAGTTGTGATCCCAAATTAAGCTCAGAATGGCCGAAAAACGCTTCTAAAGGCAAGAAAATGCATTTTAAAGTTGTGATCCCAAATTAAGCTCAGAATGGCCAAAAAACGCTTCTAAAGGCCAGAAAACGCATTTTAAAATTGTGATCCCAAATTAAGCTCAGAATTCCCGAAAAACGCTTCTAAAGGCCAGAAAACGCATTTTAAAGTTGTGATCCCAAATTAAGCTCAGAATGGCCGAAAAACGCTTCTAAAGGCCAGAAAACGCATTTTAAAGTTGTGATCCCAAATTAAGCTCAGAATTCCCGAAAAACGCTTCTAAAGGCCAGAAAACGCATTTTAAAGTTGTGATCCCAAATTAAGCTCAGAATGGCCGAAAAACGCTTCTGAAGGCCAGAAAACGCATTTTAAAGTTGTGATCCCAAATTAAGCTCAGAATGGCTGAAAAACGCTTCTAAAGGCCAGAAAACGCATTTTAAAGTTGTGATCCCAAATTAAGCTCAGAATGGTCGAAAAACGCTTCTAAAGGCCAGAAAACGCATTTTAAAGTTGTGATCCCAAATTAAGCTCAGAATTCCCGAAAAACGCTTCTAAAGGCCAGAAAACGCATTTTAAAGTTGTGATCCCAAATTAAGCTCAGAATGGCCGAAAAACGCTTCTAAAGGCCAGAAAACGCATTTTAAAGTTGTGATCCCAAATTAAGCTCAGAATGGCCGAAAAACGCTTCTAAAGGCCAGAAAACGCATTTTAAAGTTGTGATCCCAAATTAAGCTCAGAATGGCCGAAAAACGCTTCTAAAGGCCAGAAAACGCATTTTAAAATTGTGATCCCAAATTAAGCTCAGAATTCCCGAAAAACGCTTCTAAAGGCCAGAAAACGCATTTTAAAGTTGTGATCCCAAATTAAGCTCAGAATGGCCGAAAAACGCTTCTAAAGGCCAGAAAACGCATTTTAAAGTTGTGATCCCAAATTAAGCTCAGAATTCCCGAAAAACGCTTCTAAAGGCCAGAAAACGCATTTTAAAGTTGTGATCCCAAATTAAGCTCAGAATGGTCGAAAAACGCTTCTAAAGGCCAGAAAACGCATTTTAAAGTTGTGATCCCAAATTAAGCTCAGAATGGCCGAAAAACGCTTCTAAAGGCCAGAAAACGCATTTTAAAGTTGTGATCCCAAATTAAGCTCAGAATGGCCGAAAAACGCTTCTAAAAGCCAGAAAACGCATTTTAAAGTTGTGATCCCAAATTAAGCTCAGAATGGCTGAAAAACGCTTCTAAAGGCCAGAAAACGCATTTTAAAGTTGTGATCCCAAATTGAGCTCAGAATTCCCGAAAAACGCTTCTGAAGGCCAGAAAACGCATTTTAAAATTGTGATCCCAAATTAAGCTCAGAATTCCCGAAAAACGCTTCTAAAGGCCAGAAAACGCATTTTAAAGTTGTGATCCCAAATTGAGCTCAGAATGGCTGAAAAACGCTTCTGAAGGCCAGAAAACGCATTTTAAAATTGTGATCCCAAATTAAGCTCAGAATTCCCGAAAAACGCTTCTAAAGGCCAGAAAACGCATTTTAAAGTTGTGATCCCAAATTAAGCTCAGAATGGCCGAAAAACGCTTCTAAAGGCCAGAAAACGCATTTTAAAGTTGTGATCCCAAATTAAGCTCAGAATGGCCGAAAAACGCTTCTAAAGGCCAGAAAACGCATTTTAAAGTTGTGATCCCAAATTAAGCTCAGAATGGCCGAAAAACGCTTTTAAAGGCCAGAAAACGCATTTTAAAGTTGTGATCCCAAATTAAGCTCAGAATGGCCGAAAAACGCTTCAAAAGGCCAGAAAACGCATTTTAAAGTTGTGATCCCAAATTAAGCTCAGAATTCCCGAAAAACGCTTCTAAAGGCCAGAAAACGCATTTTAAAGTTGTGATCCCAAATTAAGCTCAGAATGCCCGAAAAACGCTTCTAAAGGCCAGAAAACGCATTTTAAAGTTGTGATCCCAAATTAAGCTCAGAATGGCCGAAAAACGCTTCTAAAGGCCAGAAAACGCATTTTAAAGTTGTGATCCCAAATTAAGCTCAGAATGGCCGAAAAACGCTTCTAAAGGCCAGAAAACGCATTTTAAAGTTGTGATCCCAAATTAAGCTCAGAATTCCCGAAAAACGCTTCTAAAGGCCAGAAATCGCATTTTAAAGTTGTGATCCCAAATTAAGCTCAGAATGGCCGAAAAACGCTTCTAAAGGCCAGAAAACGCATTTTAAAATTGTGATCCCAAATTAAGCTCAGAATTCCCGAAAAACGCTTCTAAAGGCCAGAAAACGCATTTTAAAGTTGTGATCCCAAATTAAGCTCAGAATGGCCGAAAAACGCTTCTAAAGGCCAGAAAACGCATTTTAAAGTTGTGATCCCAAATTAAGCTCAGAATGGCCGAAAAACGCTTATAAAAGCCAGAAAACGCATTTTAAAGTTGTGATCCCAAATTAAGCTCAGAATGGCTGAAAAACGCTTCTAAAGGCCAGGAAACGCATTTTAAAGTTGTGATCCCAAATTGAGCTCAGAATTCCCGAAAAAAGCTTCTGAAGGCCAGAAAACGCATTTTAAAATTGTGATCCCAAATTAAGCTCAGAATTCCCGAAAAACGCTTCTAAAGGCCAGAAAACGCATTTTAAAGTTGTGATCCCAAATTAAGCTCAGAATGGCCGAAAAACGCTTCTAAAGGCCAGAAAACGCATTTTAAAGTTGTGATTCCAAATTGAGCTCAGAATGGCCGAAAAACGCTTCTAAAGGCCAGAAAACGCATTTTAAAGTTGTGATCCCAAATTAAGCTCAGAATTCCCGAAAAACACTTCTAAAGGCCAGAAAACGCATTTTAAAGTTGTGATCCCAAATTAAGCTCAGAATGCCCGAAAAACGCTTCTAAAGGCCAGAAAATGCATTTTAAAGTTGTGATCCCAAATTAAGCTCAGAATGGCCGAAAAACGCTTCTAAAGGCCAGAAAACGCATTTTAAAGTTGTGATCCCAAATTAAGCTCAGAATTCCCGAAAAACGCTTCTAAAGGCCAGAAAACGCATTTTAAAGTTGTGATCCCAAATTAAGCTCAGAATGGCCGAAAAACGCTTCTAAAGGCCAGAAAACGCATTTTAAAGTTGTGATCCCAAATTAAGCTCAGAATTCCCGAAAAACGCTTCTAAAGGCCAGAAAACGCATTTTAAAGTTGTGATCCCAAATTAAGCTCAGAATGGCCGAAAAACGCTTCTAAAGGCCAGAAAACGCATTTTAAAGTTGTGATCCCAAATTAAGCTCAGAATGGCTGAAAAACGCTTCTAAAGGCCAGAAAACGCATTTTAAAGTTGTGATCCCAAATTAAACTCAGAATGGTCGAAAAACGCTTCTAAAGGCCAGAAAACGCATTTTAAAGTTGTGATCCCAAATTAAGCTCAGAATTCCCGAAAAACGCTTCTAAAGGCCAGAAAACGCATTTTAAAGTTGTGATCCCAAATTAAGCTCAGAATGGCCGAAAAACGCTTCTAAAGGCCAGAAAACGCATTTTAAAGTTGTGATCCCAAATTAAGCTCAGAATGGCCGAAAAACGCTTCTAAAGGCCAGAAATCGCATTTTAAAGTTGTGATCCCAAATTAAGCTCAGAATGGCCGAAAAACGCTTCTAAAGGCCAGAAAACGCATTTTAAAATTGTGATCCCAAATTAAGCTCAGAATTCCCGAAAAACGCTTCTAAAGGCCAGAAAACGCATTTTAAAGTTGTGATCCCAAATTAAGCTCAGAATGGCCGAAAAACGCTTCTAAAGGCCAGAAAACGCATTTTAAAGTTGTGATCCCAAATTAAGCTCAGAATTCCCGAAAAACGCTTCTAAAGGCCAGAAAACGCATTTTAAAGTTGTGATCCCAAATTAAGCTCAGAATGGTCGAAAAACGCTTCTAAAGGCCAGAAAACGCATTTTAAAGTTGTGTTCCCAAATTAAGCTCAGAATGGCCGAAAAACGCTTCTAAAGGCCAGAAAACACATTTTAAAGTTGTGATCCCAAATTAAGCTCAGAATGGCCGAAAAACGCTTCTAAAAGCCAGAAAACGCATTTTAAAGTTGTGATCCCAAATTAAGCTCAGAATGGCTGAAAAACGCTTCTAAAGGCCAGAAAACGCATTTTAAAGTTGTGATCCCAAATTGAGCTCAGAATTCCCGAAAAACGCTTCTGAAGGCCAGAAAACGCATTTTAAAATTGTGATCCCAAATTAAGCTCAGAATTCCCGAAAAACGCTTCTAAAGGCCAGAAAACGCATTTTAAAGTTGTGATCCCAAATTAAGCTCAGAATGGCTGAAAAACGCTTCTGAAGGCCAGAAAACGCATTTTAAAATTGTGATCCCAAATTAAGCTCAGAATTCCCGAAAAACGCTTCTAAAGGCCAGAAAACGCATTTTAAAGTTGTGATCCCAAATTAAGCTCAGAATGGCCGAAAAACGCTTCTAAAGGCCAGAAAACGCATTTTAAAATTGTGATCCCAAATTAAGCTCAGAATGGCCGAAAAACGCTTCTAAAGGCCAGAAAACGCATTTTAAATTTGTGATCCCAAATTAAGCTCAGAATGCCCGAAAAACGCTTCTAAAGGCCAGAAAATGCATTTTAAAGTTGTGATCCCAAATTAAGCTCAGAATGGCCGAAAAACGCTTCTAAAAGCCAGAAAACGCATTTTAAAGTTGTGATCCCAAATTAAGCTCAGAATGGCTGAAAAACGCTTCTAAAGGCCAGAAAACGCATTTTAAAGTTGTGATCCCAAATTGAGCTCAGAATTCCCGAAAAACGCTTCTGAAGGCCAGAAAACGCATTTTAAAATTGTGATCCCAAATTAAGCTCAGAATGGCCGAAAAACGCTTCTAAAGGCCAGAAAACGCATTTTAAAGTTGTGATCCCAAATTAAGCTCAGAATGGCCGAAAAACGCTTCTAAAGGCCAGAAAACGCATTTTAAATTTGTGATCCCAAATTAAGCTCAGAATGCCCGAAAAACGCTTCTAAAGGCCAGAAAACGCATTTTAAAGTTGTGATCCCAAATTAAGCTCAGAATGGCCGAAAAACGCTTCTAAAGGCCAGAAAACGCATTTTAAAGTTGTGATCCCAAATTAAGCTCAGAATGGCCGAAAAACGCTTCTAAAAGCCAGAAAACGCATTTTAAAGTTGTGATCCCAAATTAAGCTCAGAATGGCTGAAAAACGCTTCTAAAGGCCAGAAAACGCATTTTAAAGTTGTGATCCCAAATTGAGCTCAGAATTCCCGAAAAACGCTTCTGAAGGCCAGAAAACGCATTTTAAAATTGTGATCCCAAATTAAGCTCAGAATTCCCGAAAAACGCTTCTAAAGGCCAGAAAACGCATTTTAAAGTTGTGATCCCAAATTAAGCTCAGAATGGTCGAAAAACGCTTCTAAAGGCCAGAAAACGCATTTTAAAGTTGTGATCCCAAATTGAGCTCAGAATTCCCGAAAAACGCTTCTGAAGGCCAGAAAACGCATTTTAAAGTTGTGATCCCAAATTAAGCTCAGAATGGCCGAAAAACGCTTCTAAAGGCAAGAAAATGCATTTTAAAGTTGTGATCCCAAATTAAGCTCAGAATGGCCAAAAAACGCTTCTAAAGGCCAGAAAACGCATTTTAAAATTGTGATCCCAAATTAAGCTCAGAATTCCCGAAAAACGCTTCTAAAGGCCAGAAAACGCATTTTAAAGTTGTGATCCCAAATTAAGCTCAGAATGGCCGAAAAACGCTTCTAAAGGCCAGAAAACGCATTTTAAAGTTGTGATCCCAAATTAAGCTCAGAATTCCCGAAAAACGCTTCTAAAGGCCAGAAAACGCATTTTAAAGTTGTGATCCCAAATTAAGCTCAGAATGGCCGAAAAACGCTTCTGAAGGCCAGAAAACGCATTTTAAAGTTGTGATCCCAAATTAAGCTCAGAATGGCTGAAAAACGCTTCTAAAGGCCAGAAAACGCATTTTAAAGTTGTGATCCCAAATTAAGCTCAGAATGGTCGAAAAACGCTTCTAAAGGCCAGAAAACGCATTTTAAAGTTGTGATCCCAAATTAAGCTCAGAATTCCCGAAAAACGCTTCTAAAGGCCAGAAAACGCATTTTAAAGTTGTGATCCCAAATTAAGCTCAGAATGGCCGAAAAACGCTTCTAAAGGCCAGAAAACGCATTTTAAAGTTGTGATCCCAAATTAAGCTCAGAATGGCCGAAAAACGCTTCTAAAGGCCAGAAAACGCATTTTAAAATTGTGATCCCAAATTAAGCTCAGAATTCCCGAAAAACGCTTCTAAAGGCCAGAAAACGCATTTTAAAGTTGTGATCCCAAATTAAGCTCAGAATGGCCGAAAAACGCTTCTAAAGGCCAGAAAACGCATTTTAAAGTTGTGATCCCAAATTAAGCTCAGAATTCCCGAAAAACGCTTCTAAAGGCCAGAAAACGCATTTTAAAGTTGTGATCCCAAATTAAGCTCAGAATGGTCGAAAAACGCTTCTAAAGGCCAGAAAACGCATTTTAAAGTTGTGATCCCAAATTAAGCTCAGAATGGCCGAAAAACGCTTCTAAAGGCCAGAAAACGCATTTTAAAGTTGTGATCCCAAATTAAGCTCAGAATGGCCGAAAAACGCTTCTAAAAGCCAGAAAACGCATTTTAAAGTTGTGATCCCAAATTAAGCTCAGAATGGCTGAAAAACGCTTCTAAAGGCCAGAAAACGCATTTTAAAGTTGTGATCCCAAATTGAGCTCAGAATTCCCGAAAAACGCTTCTGAAGGCCAGAAAACGCATTTTAAAATTGTGATCCCAAATTAAGCTCAGAATTCCCGAAAAACGCTTCTAAAGGCCAGAAAACGCATTTTAAAGTTGTGATCCCAAATTGAGCTCAGAATGGCTGAAAAACGCTTCTGAAGGCCAGAAAACGCATTTTAAAATTGTGATCCCAAATTAAGCTCAGAATTCCCGAAAAACGCTTCTAAAGGCCAGAAAACGCATTTTAAAGTTGTGATCCCAAATTAAGCTCAGAATGGCCGAAAAACGCTTCTAAAGGCCAGAAAACGCATTTTAAAGTTGTGATCCCAAATTAAGCTCAGAATGGCCGAAAAACGCTTCTAAAGGCCAGAAAACGCATTTTAAAGTTGTGATCCCAAATTAAGCTCAGAATGGCCGAAAAACGCTTTTAAAGGCCAGAAAACGCATTTTAAAGTTGTGATCCCAAATTAAGCTCAGAATGGCCGAAAAACGCTTCAAAAGGCCAGAAAACGCATTTTAAAGTTGTGATCCCAAATTAAGCTCAGAATTCCCGAAAAACGCTTCTAAAGGCCAGAAAACGCATTTTAAAGTTGTGATCCCAAATTAAGCTCAGAATGCCCGAAAAACGCTTCTAAAGGCCAGAAAACGCATTTTAAAGTTGTGATCCCAAATTAAGCTCAGAATGGCCGAAAAACGCTTCTAAAGGCCAGAAAACGCATTTTAAAGTTGTGATCCCAAATTAAGCTCAGAATGGCCGAAAAACGCTTCTAAAGGCCAGAAAACGCATTTTAAAGTTGTGATCCCAAATTAAGCTCAGAATTCCCGAAAAACGCTTCTAAAGGCCAGAAATCGCATTTTAAAGTTGTGATCCCAAATTAAGCTCAGAATGGCCGAAAAACGCTTCTAAAGGCCAGAAAACGCATTTTAAAATTGTGATCCCAAATTAAGCTCAGAATTCCCGAAAAACGCTTCTAAAGGCCAGAAAACGCATTTTAAAGTTGTGATCCCAAATTAAGCTCAGAATGGCCGAAAAACGCTTCTAAAGGCCAGAAAACGCATTTTAAAGTTGTGATCCCAAATTAAGCTCAGAATGGCCGAAAAACGCTTATAAAAGCCAGAAAACGCATTTTAAAGTTGTGATCCCAAATTAAGCTCAGAATGGCTGAAAAACGCTTCTAAAGGCCAGAAAACGCATTTTAAAGTTGTGATCCCAAATTGAGCTCAGAATTCCCGAAAAAAGCTTCTGAAGGCCAGAAAACGCATTTTAAAATTGTGATCCCAAATTAAGCTCAGAATTCCCGAAAAACGCTTCTAAAGGCCAGAAAACGCATTTTAAAGTTGTGATCCCAAATTAAGCTCAGAATGGCCGAAAAACGCTTCTAAAGGCCAGAAAACGCATTTTAAAGTTGTGATTCCAAATTGAGCTCAGAATTCCCGAAAAACGCTTCTGAAGGCCAGAAAACGCATTTTAAAATTGTGATCCCAAATTAAGCTCAGAATTCCCGAAAAACGCTTCTAAAGGCCAGAAAACGCATTTTAAAGTTGTGATCCCAAATTAAGCTCAGAATGGCCGAAAAACGCTTCTAAAGGCCAGAAAACGCATTTTAAAGTTGTGATCCCATATTGAGCTCAGAATGCCCGAAAAACGCTTCTGAAGGCCAGAAAACGCATTTTAAAATTGTGATCCCAAATTAAGCTCAGAATTCCCGAAAAACGCTTCTAAAGGCCAGAAAACGCATTTTAAAGTTGTGATCCCAAATTAAGCTCAGAATGGCCGAAAAACGCTTCTAAAGGCCAGAAAACGCATTTTAAAGTTGTGATCCCAAATTGAGCTCAGAATTCCCGAAAAACGCTTCTGAAGGCCAGAAAACGCATTTTAAAATTGTGATCCCAAATTAAGCTCAGAATTCCCGAAAAACGCTTCTAAAGGCCAGAAAACGCATTTTAAAGTTGTGATCCCAAATTAAGCTCAGAATGGCCGAAAAACGCTTCTAAAGGCCAGAAAACGCATTTTAAAGTTGTGATCCCAAATTGAGCTCAGAATTCCCGAAAAACGCTTCTGAAGGCCAGAAAACGCATTTTAAAATTGTGATCCCAAATTAAGCTCAGAATTCCCGAAAAACGCTTCTAAAGGCCAGAAAACGCATTTTAAAGTTGTGATCCCAAATTAAGCTCAGAATGGCCGAAAAACGCTTCTAAAGGCCAGAAAACGCATTTTAAAGTTGTGATCCCAAATTAAGCTCAGAATGGCCGAAAAACGCTTCTAAAGGCCAGAAAACGCATTTTAAAGTTGTGATCCCAAATTAAGCTCAGAATGGCCGAAAAACGCTTTTAAAGGCCAGAAAACGCATTTTAAAGTTGTGATCCCAAATTAAGCTCAGAATGGCCGAAAAACGCTTCTAAAGGCCAGAAAACGCATTTTAAAGTTGTGATCCCAAATTAAGCTCAGAATGGCCGAAAAACGCTTCTAAAGGCCAGAAAACGCATTTTAAATTTGTGATCCCAAATTGAGCTCAGAATTCCCGAAAAACGCTTCTGAAGGCCAGAAAACGCATTTTAAAATTGTGATCCCAAATTAAGCTCAGAATTCCCGAAAAACGCTTCTAAAGGCCAGAAAACGCATTTTAAAGTTGTGATCCCAAATTAAGCTCAGAATGGCCGAAAAACGCTTCTAAAGGCCAGAAAACGCATTTTAAAGTTGTGATCCCAAATTGAGCTCAGAATTCCCGAAAAACGCTTCTGAAGGCCAGAAAACGCATTTTAAAATTGTGATCCCAAATTAAGCTCAGAATTCCCGAAAAACGCTTCTAAAGGCCAGAAAACGCATTTTAAAGTTGTGATCCCAAATTAAGCTCAGAATGGCCGAAAAACGCTTCTAAAGGCCAGAAAACGCATTTTAAAGTTGTGATCCCAAATTAAGCTCAGAATTCCCGAAAAACGCTTCTAAAGGCCAGAAAACGCATTTTAAAGTTGTGATCCCAAATTAAGCTCAGAATGGTCGAAAAACGCTTCTAAAGGCCAGAAACGCATTTTAAAGTTGTGATCCCAAATTAAGCTCAGAATGGCCGAAAAACGCTTCTAAAGGCCAGAAAACGCATTTTAAATTTGTGATCCCAAATTAAGCTCAGAATGGCCGAAAAACGCTTCTAAAGGCCAGAAAACGCATTTTAAAGTTGTGATCCCAAATTAAGCTCAGAATTCCCGAAAAACACTTCTAAAGGCCAGAAAACGCATTTTAAAGTTGTGATCCCAAATTAAGCTCAGAATGCCCGAAAAACGCTTCTAAAGGCCAGAAAATGCATTTTAAAGTTGTGATCCCAAATTAAGCTCAGAATGGCCGAAAAACGCTTCTAAAGGCCAGAAAACGCATTTTAAAGTTGTGATCCCAAATTAAGCTCAGAATGGCCGAAAAACGCTTCTAAAGGCCAGAAAACGCATTTTAAAGTTGTGATCCCAAATTAAGCTCAGAATGGCCGAAAAACGCTTCTAAAGGCCAGAAAACGCATTTTAAAGTTGTGATCCCAAATTAAGCTCAGAATGGCCGAAAAACGCTTTTAAAGGCCAGAAAACGCATTTTAAAGTTGTGATCCCAAATTAAGCTCAGAATGGCCGAAAAACGCTTCTAAAGGCCAGAAAACGCATTTTAAAGTTGTGATCCCAAATTAAGCTCAGAATGGCCGAAAAACGCTTCTAAAGGCCAGAAAACGCATTTTAAAGTTGTGATCCCAAATTAAGCTCAGAATGGCCGAAAAACGCTTCTAAAGGCCAGAAAACGCATTTTAAAGTTGTGATCCCAAATTGAGCTCAGAATTCCCGAAAAACGCTTCTGAAGGCCAGAAAACGCATTTTAAAATTGTGATCCCAAATTAAGCTCAGAATTCCCGAAAAACGCTTCTAAAGGCCAGAAAACGCATTTTAAAGTTGTGATCCCAAATTAAGCTCAGAATGGCCGAAAAACGCTTCTAAAGGCCAGAAAACGCATTTTAAAGTTGTGATCCCAAATTGAGCTCAGAATTCCCGAAAAACGCTTCTGAAGGCCAGAAAACGCATTTTAAAATTGTGATCCCAAATTAAGCTCAGAATTCCCGAAAAACGCTTCTAAAGGCCAGAAAACGCATTTTAAAGTTGTGATCCCAAATTAAGCTCAGAATGGCCGAAAAACGCTTCTAAAGGCCAGAAAACGCATTTTAAAGTTGTGATCCCAAATTAAGCTCAGAATGGCCGAAAAACGCTTCTAAAGGCCAGAAAACGCATTTTAAAGTTGTGATCCCAAATTAAGCTCAGAATGGCCGAAAAACGCTTTTAAAGGCCAGAAAACGCATTTTAAAGTTGTGATCCCAAATTAAGCTCAGAATGGCCGAAAAACGCTTCTAAAGGCCAGAAAACGCATTTTAAAGTTGTGATCCCAAATTAAGCTCAGAATTCCCGAAAAACGCTTCTAAAGGCCAGAAAACGCATTTTAAAGTTGTGATCCCAAATTAAGCTCAGAATGGTCGAAAAACGCTTCTAAAGGCCAGAAACGCATTTTAAAGTTGTGATCCCAAATTAAGCTCAGAATGGCCGAAAAACGCTTCTAAAGGCCAGAAAACGCATTTTAAATTTGTGATCCCAAATTAAGCTCAGAATGGCCGAAAAACGCTTCTAAAGGCCAGAAAACGCATTTTAAAGTTGTGATCCCAAATTAAGCTCAGAATTCCCGAAAAACACTTCTAAAGGCCAGAAAACGCATTTTAAAGTTGTGATCCCAAATTAAGCTCAGAATGCCCGAAAAACGCTTCTAAAGGCCAGAAAATGCATTTTAAAGTTGTGATCCCAAATTAAGCTCAGAATGGCCGAAAAACGCTTCTAAAGGCCAGAAAACGCATTTTAAAGTTGTGATCCCAAATTAAGCTCAGAATGGCCGAAAAACGCTTCTAAAGGCCAGAAAACGCATTTTAAAGTTGTGATCCCAAATTAAGCTCAGAATGGCCGAAAAACGCTTCTAAAGGCCAGAAAACGCATTTTAAAGTTGTGATCCCAAATTAAGCTCAGAATGGCCGAAAAACGCTTTTAAAGGCCAGAAAACGCATTTTAAAGTTGTGATCCCAAATTAAGCTCAGAATGGCCGAAAAACGCTTCTAAAGGCCAGAAAACGCATTTTAAAGTTGTGATCCCAAATTAAGCTCAGAATGGCCGAAAAACGCTTCTAAAGGCCAGAAAACGCATTTTAAAGTTGTGATCCCAAATTAAGCTCAGAATGGCCGAAAAACGCTTCTAAAGGCCAGAAAACGCATTTTAAAGTTGTGATCCCAAATTGAGCTCAGAATTCCCGAAAAACGCTTCTGAAGGCCAGAAAACGCATTTTAAAATTGTGATCCCAAATTAAGCTCAGAATTCCCGAAAAACGCTTCTAAAGGCCAGAAAACGCATTTTAAAGTTGTGATCCCAAATTAAGCTCAGAATGGCCGAAAAACGCTTCTAAAGGCCAGAAAACGCATTTTAAAGTTGTGATCCCAAATTGAGCTCAGAATTCCCGAAAAACGCTTCTGAAGGCCAGAAAACGCATTTTAAAATTGTGATCCCAAATTAAGCTCAGAATTCCCGAAAAACGCTTCTAAAGGCCAGAAAACGCATTTTAAAGTTGTGATCCCAAATTAAGCTCAGAATGGCCGAAAAACGCTTCTAAAGGCCAGAAAACGCATTTTAAAGTTGTGATCCCAAATTGAGCTCAGAATTCCCGAAAAACGCTTCTGAAGGCCAGAAAACGCATTTTAAAATTGTGATCCCAAATTAAGCTCAGAATTCCGAAAAACGCTTCTAAAGGCCAGAAAACGCATTTTAAAGTTGTGATCCCAAATTAAGCTCAGAATGGCCGAAAAACGCTTCTAAAGGCCAGAA
>NC_073692.1:341865803-341890803 GCF_029784155.1 Uranotaenia lowii
TTGTTTTCCATACATATTGTGAGGCTTTATTCAATTGATTATCAGATGTGATGAAGTATCGGTCTTAAATAAATAAATAAAAAAATTCTCAATTCATTTAAAAAAAAACTATTTTAACTTTTTTTAAACTTGTTAGGGGTTCGGAAATAAGTTCATTTTAAGATTATTTAACTAACCAAATTGTAACTGTGCGTGTTCGGAGTTCCGCATCCAAGAATCGCCCGATGATCCACAGCTGGCTTCAAATGCTCACCTACTAAGACGATAGACAACAAGAACTGCATATCATCATTAATCACTAACTCGAACTGCATGAATCTTTGAGCTCAAACAAACTTCAGTTGCAATTTTCGGCTGACTAAACATTCAAAACTATTAAAACAAATAAATTAGAATACACTTTAGGTCGTTTGACCTTCATCAGCATTCCAGAACGATTAAAGCGGTTCCGCTGGAGAATTAGTTTTGTTCTATTATGCTTATTTTCTTCAATGAAATCAGTGATTTTTATATGTTAAAAAATTTGGTAGTTTTAAATTTCAAAATTCTACGAAAAATTATTTTGCAAAAAAAGCGATGAATTAAACATGCATTTTATTTTAATCATCTGTCACTAGATCGTTGTATAAATTTTTACAAACTATTCGAAATTTAGATTTTCTTACGTTAAACAACAAACTTGTAGAAGTAACGGACCAAAAAACCTCTTTTAATTGTTGCAATAACTGTTTGAAAAACCTCATAAATATGCTCACTTTGTTTACACTTGAACTCAATCTGTTCGTAAATTTCACAATTCGTTCAGCTTAATCTTCATTCTAATAGACTGAAGAATGTTCTATGAAACTGGTCCTAATCAAATTAACGAGAAAAAAAAACTAAAATTTGAGTCTAAAAAATCGGTTTATTGAGAAATGAGATACAGCGAAGTAGAATTTAAATTGGATGGAATTTTTTCTAAGTAAGATTTTTTTCAACCGCAAAATCCGGGATAGCGGGAAAAATGAATGCTTTGAAAGTTACATATTTACTGACAAAGTAAATAAACTGTCCAATTCCCTTAATAATGCTTTCAAATACCGATTTTCGAAGGTAAAAAAGATTAAACATAAAAATTTTTAACGTTCTTCAAAACGGATTTAATATCTATCCAAATCGCTTCTTAGTACTCACTGATGATAGCTCTGATAAAATAAATAAACTGTCTTATTACGAGCTGCTCTGTGCTTGTTAACTGATGATCTTCCTTGTTTACTTTATTTTGTTCAAGGAGCATAACTTGCTATGCAAAATACATTCCCCTTATTAATATTCGTAGTTAAATTGCCTTTTGAAATAAATTGAGAAAAATAGTAAAATTTCTGTCTTGAGAGTATCCGCAGCAATCGGAAGCAAAGTGAAAATGCTTACTCGCCACCATCACTCTGATACCGCACCGGGGGTTAGTATATGGGTGAGCAAAATAGGGCCGTTGCCGTCGGGACCGACAAAGTCACCAAATTTGCTCACAAGAAAGGAGCGGGAGCAAACATGCACTGAAAAACTATAGACTACTAAATGTTTATTGATGATATTCTTTATTATACAAAATGTTGAATAAAATGCACGATAAACTCAATTTAAAATAACTAAATAGTAATGATCGCATGGTACCTTAACTGGAAATGTACTTTGGGGTTTTTGATGACTGTCTGTGGCACCATATGCGAATTATTTATCTAATGATCTCTTAACAGTTTAGAACAGTTAAGATTTCCTAAACAGTTTGTAAAATGCTATAACCATTTGTGAACGTCTCCTTTTTTGCTGTCTCCTATTCGGCTTATTTTCAAATCATCGCTGGATGTTGGAATCTTTCCCTCACTGTGGAAGGAAGCCTACATGTTTCCTGTTCACAAGAAGGGTTACAAGAGAGATGTTAACAACTACCGCGGAATTTCAGCTCTATGCGCGATAGCCAAATTGTTTGAATTGGTTATCTTGGATCCAATTAATTCGTTCTTCAAGCACCAACTTTCCAATGATCAACACAGGTTCATGCCTAAACGATCCACGACTACTAACTTACTCACCTTCACATCTTTTGTGCAAAACAACTTTGCTAGGAAAACCCAAACTGACGCCATATATACTGACCTTTCTCCTGCATTCGACAAGGTGAACCACGATATTGCTATCGCAAAGCTGGAACGTCTGGGTTTCTGTGGATCCCTTTTGCACTGGTTCCATAGTTACTTAACAGGTCGAAAGTTATCCGTTCGTATTGATGACTCTTTTTCAAATCATTTTCTTGCCTGCTCCGGTGTGCCTCAAGGAAGTCATTTAGGACCACTAATTTTCGTGATATATTTTAATGACGTACTCTCGCTCCTTGACTGTAAAAAACTTGCATATGCCGACGACCTGAAACTCTTTCACACCATAAACAGCCAAGAGGACACCAATTTCCTGCAGCAGCAGTTCAATGTGTTTGCTCAGTGGTGTGACATGAATTGCCTGCCCCTGAATCGCAGTAAATGCTCGGTCGTATCATTCTCACGTAAGCGACACCCTTTCATTGCGGAGTACGTTCTCGGAGACGGAATCATTTCTCGAGTGGACCACATCAACGATCTGGGCGTTATTCTCGATCAACGCCTGGAGTTTAAGACTCACACAAACTACATCGTCGACAAAGCATCCAGAAACCTTGGATTCTTATTTCGCATGGCCAAAGACTTCAAAGACGTGTATTGCCTGAAAAGTCTTTACTGCTGTATAGTTCGTTCCATCCTCGAGTATGCTTCAGCTGTTTGGTGCCCTTTCTACCAGAATGGGGCTGAACGAATCGAGGCTATCCAGCGTCGCTTCTTGCGGTATGCCCTACGCCATCTGAACTGGCAAGACCCGTTCCGTTTACCAAGCTATGAGAATCGCTGCCGCCTTTTAGACCTAGATACGCTTCAAGCCCGCAGAAACGCTACGCGCGCTCTAGTTGTTGCGGATCTCTTAATGTCGAGAGTTGACTGTCCCGTTTTGCTGGAGGGCATTCCTCTCAGCGTGCGTCCCCGAGGATTGAGAAACCAGCTTTTGCAGCTCTATGTTCCTATTCGTCTCAACAACTATGGAGCGAACAGCGCTTTATCGGCATATTGAAAACGTTCAATCGCTTTTCTGAGCATTTCGACAATTAAAAAAATGATTTATTTTTGCATAAATAAATAACTGCCGCTTTGAATTAATTAATATGAACGATTTTTTTCAATTCCCTTTTTCATAGTAACAGTTAAGACTCGCCCGCGATGCTCACCCAACTGGTGTGCGAAAGAGTGTGTATCCTAAAACCGGGCCGCTGAAATGAGCCAAACCGGGCCGCGTATATTCACTCATTGGTGCGTTTGCTCTAAGGGTTCAATTGAGTTCTTGGGGGTAAATGTGCTTAATATTCGGATTTCCAACGTTTTTTTTCACGAATATTCAATGCACATTTTAAGGAGCTTGTCTCAGAATCTTTAAAGAGGAAAGGTTACTAACCAGTTTCAATCATGTTGAAGATTACATGACAATTGCATGACATCAAAATAGCTACGATTAAACTAAAATTTTCAAGGAAAAATCGTTACGTAACGATAAGCATACTTTCCCCCTTCCCCATGTACCAATTTGAGCGTTACGTACGCCCCCTAAGTGAACTTTATTTTGTCATTATTAAACTTGAAAGTTGCAAAAGTAACTAATTTGTACGTTGGATGTGATTTATTTTGTCCGATTCCGATGAGTGAACTATATGTACTCATTAATGAACTTGAAAGCTGCAAAAGTGATTTATTTGTACGTTATATGGGACAAAAGTGCTCAAAACGGGATTTACTTAGTCACATTGAGGTGCTTTCAAATTCAAATCACCACATCGAGTTTTATTTTCAGTTAGAATTACTTCTAGGCATGGTCTTGTGGTAGCATGTTAGATTTTCACCACGATGGTCGGGGTTCGATTCTCAAGCCGGGCAAGTTTTTGTTTTTCAATAAGTAATTTAGTTACTGACTGACCATTCTGATACGATATATGTAGGAAATGTAGAAAAGAAGCAATTGAGAAATTTGTCGAGTTTGAAATGCGGTGCGTGGCATCATGGCGACACCATGTACAGAACATAGTAAATAATCAAGAGAAGGTGATATGAACCGATGTCAAGCTGGAAGCTGAATAGAAGATCATTAAGACTTGTTTTGGAACTTAAAATTATCAATAAGAACTTAAATTTTGAGCTGCATAGAGCGGACTTCATATCAACGATGGGACTGAGGAAGCGTTTTTGTACATGTTTTATGGGACTTTTTCTTGCTTGGTTTTTAATCTACCTTGCGCTCAAATAATGCTACGCTATTAAATGTTTATGTTTTCATTGTATTTCGCAAACATTTTTTGTAGTTGCGCAGCTCTTACCTCGAAAGAAATAACCCCTTTGCTGCCGTACTTGTTGAACAGGTATTTGAGAAACTTATTTTCGGTTCCACTGCCACCCTCAACGATGTCATCCTTGGTGACCTGCGAAATTACCGACGGTGGTTGATCGTCACCACCTTGCTCCGGCACGGATGAAGTTGATGATGCCCCGGTCACCTGCCCGATTCGCCATCCGCCCAGAAGCGAGACCAGGAAAAAGAACCAAAACTGCTTACGCCTCAGCGGCCTTGCGTGCCGACTTTGCATTGTTGTAACAAACGAACAACTCAAACCGATTACGGTTTTAAGATTTTTTTTCTCTCTAAAAACTTTTCTTCAGCTAACACAAAATAAAAACACACTCCAGTCACACTAATCGACTCACTTTGCTGCTCTTGCAGAATGCGATTTTTTTTTCGAAAAATTAGGCAATGTTTTCTGTTTCTGTTGAGGTAGCTTTTCTTCACTCTTCTACGGGTAGCGTCTCAAGCAAACGACAACAAAACGCTCGATGGGCTCACGACAACGTGTTCAAGCACTCCTGTGGATGTGTTTAGAGAACCTATCAGTGACATCTTAATCCATTCGTCAAAGGGAGAACGTCGATAAGCTGAACTTGGCTTGTAGATTGGACAGCATCATGGAAATGTGAATGAGAACCGGCATAAATTATGTAAATCAAATCAGTTTTATCAATTTTCTGATGCTGGAGTCCGAATTCTAAAATTCGCTGTAAGAGTATTATCAATGATGTTCGCTCCAAATTCGCACAAAATCGCACTCGAAAAATATCTATAAATAAAATATTTGATTTCATTATTCAGGTCTCTTATTCTATATTTTCGGTGCCTATTAACTGATTTCAAAACTATGGTTGAAAAAAATTATATCTCTTTATCCGGCCTAGGTACGTTCCAAAAAAACATAGCCGTATAGTTAAACGCCTTAAAACGAATCTCTAATTTACAAATCCATACAAATTTATCGGGTTTAAATTGGAAAAAATAGTAGCAAGCTTTATCAGAGATTATATTGTTTTATTGCAGTTTAGTCTCAAATATCAACATATCTAGTACATGCGTTTGTATATTGAACAATAACTGACTTTTAAAGAAAATCAAAAACTTCAAATTTAAAAGAACTGATCATAAAAACAAATTTCACTGCAGTTATACGCTTATTAACTAGTTAGGAAAAGCTTGGCTTATAAAAGAAATAACGAACGTTGTGTCTTTCTTTCTGCAGTCCTTTGTTAACAGCTTATGGCTGAGTTTATTTCTTGAGAAACTTTAGCACTTCTTTTGATGTCTGCATCTTTTTCAAGAAGCATGTTCATAAAACTATCTTAAATTGGAACTTAGAACTTACCGAGGATCATAAACAAGACCATTAGGGGAGATGAGGGCATAACGAGCACCCAGGGCATAATGAGCACTACGCTTTTCTACGAAAGTACGTATTTTTTTAAACAAATTTTCATGAGGATTTGTTTCGTACTTCCTATAGTATTAACTTTTCACAAAAAAAGGAATCTCCTTATCATCTTTACAGAGATATTTAAAAAAAACTAGCTTGGTTCTCAAGTTACGAAAATATTATAATTTTTGAGCACCCAAAATAAGCTCTTATGATCTTAAAATAACCTTGATCTATAATGTACGCACTGCAACATGATGTACACATTGTTTCTCAATTTTTACCATCATAAAATTTTTGATTTTTCACTTTTATCAATTTTAAAACACGTTTTTACTTAAATTTGTTGACTAGGGGCATATAGAGCACCATATTATCGAGGCATAATGAGCATTTTCTGCCGTAGAATCTAGCAGCGAATTAAAATTGATTTATAGCGCCACACCTTGACTAGTTTTCATCCGACGATTTAGCCTATTGGTAAGGTGTCGGAGAAGTAATCAAAAGACTAGAGTTAGATTTCTGTTCGAGGTGATTTTTTTTCCATTTACAATTCATGATCGATTTTTTTATTGTTACATTATACGGCTAGTAGCATCATCCTCCGAACAAAGCACATAATGTATGAGCTTGCGTGAATTGTTTGTATTCTACAAACAGACCTAGATTATTTTGTTATTGCTTTGTTTGATGAATCTACGACTCACCTGACTTCATCAAATTGGATTCGCTGCTAGATTCCCCGCAAAAACGCACATCTTGCTCTGATTGATGGTGCTCATACTGCCTCAGGGGGGGTTCTCATTATGCCTCCACAGTGGCTGGTTTTCAGCTTTTGGCAAAATTTTTTAAAATGCATTTTTTAACGTTTTCATCTAGTTTTTCACGTTTCAGCCCGTTAGGGAATTGGCTTTTCAAGTGTCTGAACACGAAACAATAATGTAACCTCCATATTATAGCTATGTTCTATGGTTAAATAAGCGTTTTCCTTAAGGTGGCCATTATGCCCCCATCTCCCCTATACAAGAAATAATATAGAAATAGAAAAAATAGTGTTTGAGCAGTAATATTAACATTTGGCCGTTATAGCAAAACATCTAAGGCCGTATACGAAACTGTTCCGTTATTGATGCAGTCCGTTATTGCGAAAGGTCGTATAACGAGCAGCCGTACAATATTGTGGTATTATAAATTATAATTTCATGAAGAGATTAACCACCGTAATTTTTATTTGTGACTTTAATTTATCGGCCTCAGCGGTGAAAAGTGATGTCCTTTTTAGTAGGGACATCTAAAGATTATGAAATTTTTATGTAGATGGATAGAAGGTTAGATTTTTTTTAAATTTACGAACACAAACACATACAGGATCTCAATGAAACTTGATGTTTTCTTGAAGAGATTCCTTTTTTCTTAACCCTAAGCGTACATCTTTCGAAGATATGATGGCTAGCATCTTACAAATGCTAAAACCACCAACCCACAGAGAGTGTTCTATGTATGCCGTGACCGGGATTCGATCTCATGCCCGCTGGCTTAGAAGACTTGAAGGTTGTCCTCTACGCCACCGGCTGCGGATGAAATGAAAGATGGTGAAAATGAGCGGGTAGAATTTATTTAGAAGCATTATCATTAAATATCAATTTTTTTGTTCTTCATTGGCCTACTACTATGAAGTGGTAGATACAGATAGAGTTGCATCTACCATTACACATTAGTAGGCCAAGCGTGGTCCGCCCCACAAGGGAAAACTTGCAGTTCGTCCGCACTACTAGTTGCTATCGAAATACAGGTATATGAACTTTTCTTATACCGTGGGTAAATTAAAGGGATTTTTTCGATTGCTTTGATTCAGTAGAATTTCTCAACCAAAGAGGCTCCCAACACATATTACAGTCTAGATCATTTTCAATCGACGCCAGAGTTCTGAGTTTGACTTTTTTCATTTTGTGATAATTTACCCTATTGGATATAAGAATCAAATCTTTTTATGAGGAAAAAAGTGAAGCTCTAGATGTCAACAATATTTATAGAATTTAATTTTCAACTGTGTGAATAGCCTGGTTGGTGAGAATGCTCATAGCGTGTGGTCTGTTTCGTTTGCTAGCTAGTAATACTTAGGAAACTGCAGTGAATCCGTATACCCATGGTGGATAAGCTACACCCAAAACAATTTTGAAATTTTTTCTACGGGATTTTTCACGTAAATTGAGATTTTGTTGCATCATATCGATTCTACGTGAATTTTGTAGTAACCACAGAGTATCAAGGATGCCCTGGTATAAGCTACTTTACTTTCACATAACTTACACATGATTTTCACGTAAATTCCAAGTGGATGATCTAAATCCGTTTTATGCAATTGTCTCAAACGTGTGGTTGTTAATTCTTATTAGAAAAGAGAATTGTCAGCCAGCTGTTGTGAGAATTTTTGTGTCCCCGCAAGAGGAACTGCATTGACAAGCATAATTAGATTTAGCTTTGTCTTTTTGGTAAGTGTCTTTGTTTTTTTTTGATGATTCGGAATAATAAATTTATTTTTGTTTCCATATTTTGATAACAAGGGATGGATCTGGATGCATGTGCCCTTCCGAAACTGGTGCCGGTTACAGTTTTTTTGGTACGACTTCCCGGAACAAGGTAAAATTATGTTTTAATTAGATCATTTATTTTTCATTCCTGAATACTTTTTCATTTTTTCAGCATTCCACAAACCACCCTGCGTTGCTGGAACTGCGGGAATTGAAGCGTTTTATTGTGGTTAAAGTGAAGTGTAAGCGAAAAATATTGTGAAAACAAAGTTTGTTCTAAATAAAATTTTGTTATATTTTCATTATAAACACAAACAAAAATACAAATTGAGCAACATTTCACTCCGATTCTAAAAACACTTCTCGTAGCTTTCATAAGCACAGTGAGTTGAATTAGCTTAGCTTAGCTTAGCTTGTTTGACTACTCATATCCACCTTAAATCATTGAACTCGAAATGCTATTTAATTGTTTCAGGGGGCTATTTAATTAAGTACTTCAAAGAAAAAGATGATTTTTTTGATATTTTTAATCAATTCATGCACATTTCGAATTCCATGATCGCTGGCGTGGCTAAGCAGAACAAGTTCCACATCGCCAATGGTTGCTACTCCGTGATTAATTGAGGCCATCAATTTTGCACAAAGTCCAAAAGAATGGTGCTTGGGATTAGCAGTTCATTCTCAATGTACAAAACTCATGCTCTCCGTTTTTGAAATGATTAATAACGGCGCCGGCCACGTCCTAGTAGTCAATGGGGAAAAAGGAAGGAATGTTAGTTTGATACTCTTTAGGTTCAACTAGCAACTTAATGCTCCTGCATACTCCAAAATTAATTTTGAAATAGTCAGAACCAGAAATAAGTAAGTATCACCAACTATGTAAACCGTCTGTACGTCTGCGAATCTATATTCAAGTATCAAAGGAAGGGGTTGTGTTAGTTAGAAAAAGGTAAAGATCAGGATCCATTTTGGTCAATGGTGCGATCGTATTTTCCTACACCTTCTATGCTCCTAGATATTTCATAAGGAAACTCCTACTTCTATGAGGCATTCGATAAATGTTAAATAAATAAACATTGAAAAGAAAATTATTACCATCCACATTTCATCCCTATCAAATTAGCTTTTTTCCCTAACAGTGATCCCTGTTTAATCAAAGAATTATCAAAAGGCTTTTATGATTTAAAAAGAAAAAAAAACAATATTTTGAATTGAATGCATTTTTCATAATATGCCGACAAAACTTCTCAAACTATTTTTCGTGATTAAAACCATTTTGAAAATTCTTCAATTCTTTCTTCTCCATGCCTCTTTTTAAGCTTCATTGCATGTACAAAGTAATGTTAAAATTTTTGCTACTTTCGAAAAGATCTGATATATTTTTCGATTCACCAATTCGAGTAACTACTAATTAATCAGAACATTACATTATTTTTAAATGTTGGATATTTTGAGAAAAACAAAACGCGACCTTTTAAAATTAACTTGAAATAACATGGAAACAATATTTTAAGTGATTTAAATTTACTTGTAGAACGAAGGAATAAATCTTATGAACATACACAAATTTTGACAATAATGAATGATTCAACGCTGCAGAATCATTATAGAATGATGAGAAAAATAGAGAACAAACAGCAGATCTTGAGATAGAAATAAAACAGCGATTGATAGTTAAAAATAACTATTATCTCGACATATGAAAAGAAAAAAAATTACACACATGACATGATTTAATTTATATGAAAAAAAGCAGATATCAACAAGTTTCAGCCATCTTACCTGTCACAAAAAAAGTTTATACTTAAATTTCCAATATGAGTGACAAGAAGATCAACTTATATTCAGATTATTGGTTTTTGACGATTATTGAAAAAAATAATATTTCAATTAGGAATAAGAACAATTAGCTCAAGTCATTTTTGCCGTTCCATTAATATTTCTTACTGTTTGTGAACATCATACAATGAGCATCGTGTTTCATGTAAAATATAAGCCACGTTTTGTTTTCATAGAAAAAAGTAGTACATTTCGAACAAAAACGCGACCCGAAAATTTATAATAGTTAAAAGTATGATATTAAAAAAAATTGATTTAAAAAAGGCAATCAATTCAACACGAAAGATACAATTAATATAGCAAATTATTCCGAAAAATAAAATTTATCCAGCAAAGTGCTGGATGCAGGAACGAAGAGTTTGTAGAAGTTTGTAGATAGAATAAACTTTTTTTTTTCAAATCAATCGCCAAAATTTACAGGACGTATTATAATTTTTTTTATTATTTTTTGATTTAGATCTGTAAACAATTTTGATAACTTCACGCAAAAATCGTTCCTTACGAAGGAATCCTATTCGTAAAATTTATTTCGAAACACGAAGATGAAACGGAATAAACAATTAGGAATATTCTAGTTATATAAGTAAGGCGGAAAATTTATCTTTTTTATCTGTTCAATAATAATTACAACACAACGATCGATTTGTTTCGCATAGTTTGTTTTTTTATATGAATTCTAATTGGATTTTTTCCAGCCGAATGAAGATTGTGCACCCACAAAGGATGAGCCTTTCATTCAGACTTTCCTGAACTAAGTTTTATTGAATACCAGATAAATTACGGTGACCGAAGAAATCAAAAATAAGAACCAATAATATTGAAAGTATCAATAGTGTCCTAACTTTTTATATGTATGGCTTATGATTTATAATGATTTACGGTAAAGCTTCATCTTTGATTTCTAGTATCTTAGGACAGAGTATGCTATTCCAATCCCCGGTCCAAAAAACGATTGAATTTTCTTGGAACGATTACTCTTTTATGCAAGTGCAATACGACGCTACTAGATCTCTTTATAACTCGATTTATCACATTTAAAATATGAAATTATATCACATCACTTGTTTATTTGTTCGATGTACATTCCTATTGGAATTCATTTTCAGGTAATCATAAGCACAGTGAGTTGAATTCACTAAAAATTCACGTCAATTGTAGGTAAGGCCCATGAAACACGAATTCTTATAGGGACGTGTTTACATATTGATCTCGTGGGGTCTACGTGAAAATCAATTAGATAAAAATTATGTAGTTTTTCACGTAGCCACGACGTGCAGATTATTTTATGTGTACATACATATAAGACTGAGTCGATTTGGGGCCATTTTTGAATTTCTCAAATCCTAGGGTCTAAAAAGTTTCATTGTAGTTCAAAACTCATCTACGTTTTTTTTCAAAATTTTTAAGTAACGTTTACACGTGTAAATTTGAACTTTTAGGTTTATATGGAAAATTGCCATTTTTGTTTTTCTGTGGAACTGCTAAATGTTTTTGTGCAAATTTATGAATAGCAAGGTAACAAAGTTATTAGCAGTTTAACAGGAGTATGTCTTTTGGCATTGAAAAACAATAATTTCAATGGACATCACTGCCGGTGCTTCGCGAAGTATTGCATGAAAAGTTGTCATGCAATACCTCGCTAGGCACCCAGCAGTGATGTCAATTGAATATATTATTTCCCAATGCCAAAAGACTTTACCCTGTTTAACAACAAATAACTTTTTTTTCTCATAAGATACCATGTTACGGTCTTCGACAAAATTGTTCAGTGGAAAGTTTCCTTTAGAGAATTTTCTAAATTGGCACAAAAACCATAAGTAGGCTCGGTTCCACATAACAAACCAAAAAGTATGATGATTTTAATTTAAGTACAAAATATTGAATTTTCCCATTTTTTGTGATGGTCCCATTAGCCCATTTGGGTCCATTCTCCACCCCATACGCTACTTTAGGAGTGAGAGGGAGTTTTCATCCCCCTCGTCACCCCCCTCCCCCTTTGAAATTTCCAAAAAAAACACGAAGGGGGAAGTCAATAAAATTTGAAGTAACTTATGGAAATTTCGAAAAATTTATCAAATGTCCGAAAGATTACAAAACAAATTGTGAGAGATGAGAGTTTTATAACCTTTTGTATCCTTGATTTCATTGGATTTTTCTAAAAAAAATTATTTGATTCATAGGTTTTGTGCAATGATATTGTATGCAATTTTGTTGCATACAAGCTTTCGTGCAATTAATTCCAATTTATTAGTTTTTTGTATTATTTTTTAATATCCCACCCCCCCCCCCCCCCCCCCCCCCCTCTCGCGATGTTCCAACTCCGAGTGACAAAAGAAGGATTGGAAATTTATTCCGGCCTAATAAAGTTAGCATTATTAGTTCAATTTCTGTACGACTTGTTTGTCTTACTCCTGAAGCTTCGTCAGAGCTTCACCACATTGATATGATCCTTTTAAGGATTCGGCTTTGTATCAAATTGGCTGTTTGACATATTGTATTGCCAGTTTCCTAAACACATTCAAGTTTGAACTGTCTTTGATGTTGATCGGTAAATCATCGGTAGGTAAATAGATCGTTTGCTCATTTTTTCGTGTTAGACAATCTAAAATCTTGAGCGCTCCTTGTACTGTATCTGCGGATATCGATTCCGTACTGCAGGCCATCCAGTAAATAAGTTGGTAACATTCCTTTCTTCATTTTGAATATAAAAATTCCTGTAATCCTCTGCTTAACTCACAACCATTGCAGCATATCAAGCATTAAAGCTCTAGGAGTATATCGGTTGCATCGTATTACCACTCTCATTATCATGTTTTGAATTCTTTGCAGCCACTTCAATCAAAGTGTGGCTTAATAACTGATTTCACGTAGACTTATTCGGCAAAGTACTCCGTATTTCATAGCAATCTTCTTAATAGTATAATTAGTCGATGTGAGCTACAAAATTTAGCTTTTCGTCGATTTGTACTCCCAGATATTTGACTAGACGTACTCTTTCGATTGCATAACCATCAATAGATAGGTTTGAACAGACTCCGGTTTTTCGATTTTCAATAATCATCCATCTGGTTTTATTGAGGTTCAGACTCAATTTTCGATGTTTTGAAAAGTTTGCAATGCTTTTCAAACAAGCATTTGCTTCTTGCATGACTTGCTCCAAATTATTGCCACACCAATAGGAGACTGAATCATCCGCAAATAGCTTTAGACGACCACACTGTAAACATTTTTTTTGTCATTGATGTAAAATTTGAATAACAAAGGACCCAACACACTTCCTTGTGGGACACTTAAGTTATTTTCTCTGTACAGGGGGTAAGATGAACTAAATTTAGTTTTTTGCATTCTGTTACCCAAATAGTCCTTGAGCCAGTTAAGAACTGTTCCACTGATGCCAATTCTTGTTAATCAATCAGAATTTCTCGATCAATCGTTTCAAAAGTTCTTTTGAACTCCAGAAAAACTGTGTAACTGTGTAGTTTTCGATGTTGATTTTTCAATTACGAAGTACAAATTCACTACAGATTCAGTTTAATGTTGCTTCCTGAATCCAGACTGATCGGCAATTAGTATTCCTTTGCCCACAATAAAGCGTATAAACTGCCTTTTCACTGCTAATTCCAGCACTTTTTCTTGAGTTTCCATCAGGGACGATGAAATGTTGCCTCGAGTCTTATTTTGTTTCTAAATCGGAACTACAGTTGAACACTTTCATATTTCTGGTATTCTCCCTGATCGAAGACTTGTGTTAACAATACACTAAGGTCTTTTTTACGCGGTTTGATTTTGCTCAGTATTTCTAACACGGCTTCTTTTAACGCGGTTTTTTGCCATGGATATGTTTCTTCTACACGGCTCTCGCGAATCAACATGTTTTTTTTAGCAAAAATATTCATGGATGAGTTTAGAACCAAAACGAAGCTTTGTAGATCCCAAGGTTTGAGAAATTCAAAAATGATTCCAAATCGACCCAGTCTAATACATAGATACATACATCTCAAATCGTACTTTTATCCGACTCGCACTTTTGCCCCACCTTACTCAACTTGTTGGTGTTTTAATCGAAAATTAACACAATTAACAATTAATGTGTTAAAAATTAGTCGAAATTAGCCTAAATCGTAAGCGACGATTCCAGATCTATTTTTTAGTCATCTCAAGACAAATGTGGGTAATCAACCAGTTTGAACATCAATATTTTGATTTTTTTTATGAAATAGTTATGTGGAATCATTACCAAAAATTTAAAAAATATTCTTTAAAAAGCCTATGAAAAATGATTCTCGATCTGCGAAGAAGGAAAATTTCTGCACAAAATGAAAACACTAGTTAAGACAGTATGGTACGGACAATTTCCTTGGATCACAGAATAATACTTCAAAGATATAGCTAGATCACGCAATTTTAAGATAATTCTTTATTCAAACTAACAATCACTGGCACCACACTGACTGGAGGGTGTTTCTGAATTCTGGTTTTAAAAGATTTCGAATAATTAAACAACAATTTTGAAGATCACATTACTCTTCAAAACTTTTGATTTAAAATTATCACAGATATTTTTTGATTTATTTTTATTCTAGCTCTTAAATTATCTTCTCAGATAACATAGTAAAATTCTTTGGCGACTAATGATAGGTACTCGTATTCTATTTAAATTGATTTTTATCTTTTTCAAAGGTTACCCTTAGATCTATAAAGATTAAGATGTGAGTAATTAGAAAACTAGAAAAAAAGAAATGAATGGCTTCCTGGTAAATAAAAATCAGTTCTGGAAGTCGTGACATAAATGATTAAAAACAATTTTAAGCTGTATCGACAATATTTTAGTTCTGAAATTGTACTTATATTTTCAATATTCAGCAACAGAATTTTTAGCTTTGATTTCAGCAATAAATATAACCAATTCTCAAAATAAAATCTCGAATTTGGTTTTCATTTTTAAATTCAAGTTTATTTCACATTTGAAGGTCGTTAATGTTTTTTTGGTTTTTAGCTGCTAGGGATACCAGATACTATTCGCTTAAATATAGGAATTATCGTAGGTTGTCTGATTTTATCAATCCAGAATTGATACTCTTGATACCACTTGATTATCACTTGATTTATTTTTGCAATTTTGTTGGCACTTCTTTCGAGTTCTCGAAGCGGTTGGTTAGCAAATTATTGCTCACTCAAATGCAAAAAACCTGACAGGACCGATGCAGAGTTTCAAATCACTCATTCAAACTTGCCAAACTTCTGTTTGCTATTTCAATTTTCACTTCGAGCTGCTGACGACACGCGTAGGATCAAGTTGTTTATGGTTACGATATCATTTGTGTATCATCACATCTTGCTCAGTTTATGGAATCAGTCAGTATTATTTTCCCTTTGCGATTAGGGCACTGTGACACATCTCCGATACACTACCATAAATAATCCCCACGAGCCAACAAAAGAGCGCACTTGTCCATATTGTTTGGTCAACTCATCCAGAATGCTGCCCAGCTATGATGCCAAAGGTATGTTTGCGCAAAGTCTCAGCAAATAAAGCATCTTTCTTCATACAAGACCATTTCCAGCGTTATCGAAGCGTAAAATCAGCACAACCCAGCCCAACTCAGAATTCATTTACCAACCGGCCATTCAGATCATACGTTTGGCGATATGGGTTCAGAACGCTGACGACAAAGAGAGTCGGGCGGAAATCACCATTGCTGTGGCGGACGCACGACACCGAATTTATAATGACCCTTGCCCAACATGATCTGGTCCCAGCAGTCTAAGTCCGAATTCGCCGAAAATTCCAACAGAGTTCACTTTTGCGTCCTAATATAGTATGCGAATGTGCGAAAACGGGTTTCAACCGAATATGTGTTCCAAAACAATCCTCAACAGGTGAAAGTATCTCTGAACTGACGACGGACGATGGATCGCGCGCGCTCCAACCGACTTTCTGAAGTAGTGGCCACCTTAGCGACCTGATCGCAACTGAGTACGGTAGTTGACAAAAGTGGCGTTAATATCCGACAGCCATCCCTGGGCCCGGCCTTAGCTGTTTGATGTTGGCTTAGCTGCGGTCAGATCAACTCAATGAAAACACGGGTCCAGGTCGTCGTTCAAAATACACCAGAAAAAGATATATGTAGATACATAGGCACCTACTTATGCACTACGGCAACGCCACTACGCCACGCCATAAAGGTATTTCTGAGCTGCCATATGTATAGGACAAATCTCTGAGCTTTTTCAGCTGTTGTGAGGTTTGTGTAGGTGAGAGAATATTATCACGAAAATAAACGAGAAAATAAAATGAATCCAGATTCGCCGCAGCCTCCCTATGATGATCATCCCCGGACCAAATCGGCGGAAGATGATGGTTATGGTGATGGAATGGTGAGTGTTTCTTCCGTGAATATGTTTATGAATAGAGGTGTGTTAGGGGTACAAATCATATCTAAATTCATGTTTCACCAAAATCATTATTTTAACATTAAAACACAAGAAGACTTAACCAGAAATGTTTTGTTAGATTCTGAATTTATGGTTTTCAATATGAATTTGGTTACAATTATTTAATCGTAATTGAACTTGTTAGTTTTGATAAAATTGTGAAGGATGAAATTGTTTTACATTTTTCAATTCTGGACTTTCTAATGTTTCAACTTTTCAGGATTCTTAGCAGGATTCTATACCAAAGATGATCCAAACTGAAACTCAAGAACAATAAACTATATACTTACTAGATATTTTTCCGCAAGTATCTGGGCTGGGTAGATCTAGGCAATTTTATTCTAAAACCTTGTGAAATTAAGGCAATTGTTTTATAATTTTCCCAAAGATCCGATCAATATGCAGGCAAATTTCGGAATTATTCTGTTAACATAAAAAAAACACATTGAAAACTGTTTGTTTTATAATCGAAATACATCCGCCGATTCAGAATTATGTTTAAAGTTTCCAAAAAATCTTTTATGTTTATTTTGACGAAATTTGTTTAAAATGAATTATTTGGACCCGAATTACATAACTCTAATGACTCAATTGAAATTTTCGTTTGATTTTGTAAATCCGGACAATCTGGTAAGCTTAGTCTATCTTTATTGGAATTCAACTTTTTGGACTTAATTTCTATCAACAAGTGAGCGTTGTCATCCGTCCCGCAAAAGCGGGAAATGTCCTGCTTTTTTGTTGAATGTCCCGCCGCCCCGCATTTTCCTGAAAATACCTCCTTTTTTTGGAAAACAGCTTAAACTTACACAGCAAAAATCAAACTTGAGCTACAATTTGAATTCATTGGTACAACAAAAAAAAATCTTTTAAATATGTCTTTTTTCCTTTAAATATGCAGATTTTTTCAAAGTTTTTATAAGACAATACTGAATAACTCTAAAATTACAGTCAGATTATGATTCAGTTAAGCGTTCTTGGACTGCGTTCAACCAACCCAGCAAACATGAAATCGTATCAGAGATGATAACTTAAGTTGTTTACAATGGTGTTGCGAATCGCAATTCCAACTGCATATTGAAATGTGGTATAAAATGTCGCCGGAAGTCAGTTTGATTCGGATATGATATAAAAAGCGCTCCAGGTTTGTGAATTTAGAAATGATTTTGCTCCCGCGAGCGCTTCAAGTGAGAAAATAATCGTCATGTTCTTTCTGCAGCCAGCAGTGCATCAATATGGTTTAAATCAGATGAGAATTGAGTAATAATAATTAATTTTGCATTTTTCCGATAGGTACGAATAAGGTGTCGAATAACACCAAATTGGTATAGTTTTCGTCGCTTTAGAAAAAAAAATGAACTTTATGCATGTATGTTGCCTCCGCTTTGGTAGAAAAATGCTGTTTTTTCAACATTTATTCGATCATTCTATAATGTATATGAAACGTACAGTCCCCCCACAATCATGGGTCATACACAATTATTAGTCACTGATCATTAGAACTGCTGATATCTTCTAAACCAAAAGAAATTATATCATATTATTATTTCTAGTTAATCGACAAAATCATTAAAATGCATTAAAAATATTATTTGTGCGTTTGATAACAGTAAAATTGTTGATTGAATACTTTTTATCAAAGGTGAACTATAAGCTGTGGAACTATCGCATCAAATTCCAATGTTAAAAGGTTGACATCTTAAACCGTTAAGCCCCTTATGCGGGTATTTCAAAGATTCCAACCAAATGAATTGGTCCCATATAAGCACAAAAGAAGAGTTTATATTTTCCAATTAAAACTGAGCGAATGAAATGCAAAAATTCAATAATATTTAGCAAAATAAAAGTGACCCATAATTGTTACAGAATCCACCAAGTTCCACACAATCATGGGTCACTTTTTCGCGAGCAAAACAAAACATTTCTCGGTTGCTAGCTCAACCCAATTGCCCCTTGAACGCATGCTAGCAAAGAATACCCCTGAATGTTTGCCAGAAACTTGTTGATTTTCATGTTGATATTCGGGTGTTGCCATGGACTTCTATGTGACTAATAATTGTGGGCAATATGACTAATAATTGTTACAAGCTTCTATTTTGACTCATAATTGTGGTTTTGAATAACGTTGATTGTTTCGGTAAATTATTTTATTTTTCAACAGAATTGGAAACAAAATCATGTTTGAAATCAAAGAGGGAATATTTAATGACTGAAATTCATGCAAAGCTTGATGTTTGGTCCACTAACACCCGAATGAACGAACATTTGAAATTTGAAAAATTTGAAATGATACGTTAAGTGACTAATGATTGTGGGGGGACTGTATATAAAACAGCATAAGGATATACAGTGAGCGAAATAAGAATAGCACCACTATGTGTTTTGCTTGTTGAAATATGAATGTTTGAAAATCACCAAAATTTTCGTCTATAAATTGTTTTGAATTGTTTAACGGATAAATTAAGCATAAGTTTACTTTTTTTGGACGTTGCAATTGGCGTTGAGGGCCAAAACTATGATAAAAAGGGTGCGAAATAAGAATAGCACCACTTGTGTTTATCAACAAAAACAAGATTATTTCTTAAAAAAATACTGTGTGGAAATGAATAACAATGCTTCTACGAATTATTTGAATAGTTTACTGCATTTTAAAGAGTTATCTAGAATTCCAAACATTTTCAAAGGTTTTAAAATGGTATTTTAAGAGATGCTCTTCTAGACCTAAGGAATTTGATATTTGAGCTGTAATTCTTTATCAAACTACTTACTTTCTTCATTAAAATGACGTGAAATGATGAATCAAACATTTTCGGTTTATTTTAAATCAGAAAAAACAGGTTGGAATTCATAAACTTAGATTTTTTTCAATAAACATCACTTTTTCCAGTTTCAAGTTATAGATGGCAGCACTAGCTTGCCGTTAAAACCAGGTTCAGGTTTACTTAGGCCCATATTCATCATTTTGAGGTAGTTTTCCAACACAGTTTTGTTAGAGTTCACGCTGCAGAAAGCTTTTCCGGATTTGCAAAAGAAACACCAGCACAAGAACATAACACCGCCAAAATTCCTGCTAATCTCAACTTCCGATTCAATTTTAAATCATACCAATAATACTGCAAGTTATCTAGTTCATCAAGCTCCATCAGAAAGTACAAAATTATTCTGATTATCAGTCCAAGAAATTTACTTTTATGGGTCCTTGATGAAATTCTTATTTTTTGATATTGTGATCTTAGAATTTCCAAGGCGGTCACACGGTACCAAATACTTATTTCTTGACCAAAATCATCCAGCACACCTGAATTAATCCCAGATATTCGAAAATGGGCATCAATTCGGTTTAATTGCAAGAAAGTGCTGTCATCTATGACTTGAAACTAGGAAATTAGCGTTTGACTAATTAAAAAAATTAGTATTTTTGAATTTGAAGCCGGTTTTTTTTTATTCAAATTCAGCATCAAATCTATGTTTCGTCAATTTGCATCATACTTATGAATGATAATGGAGAAATAAAGCAGTTTGATAAAGCTTAAGTATCAAATTCCTAAACGCTAGAGGAGCATCTCTTAAAACCCCTTTTTAAAGCCTTTGAAAATCTTTGAAATTCTATAAAACTCCTTAAAATACAGTTATCTATTCAGATAATTCGTAGAAGCATTATTATTCCCTTTTACACAGTAAATTTTTAAAAATAATCTTGTTTTTATTTAAAAACACAAGTGGTGCTATTCTTATTTCGCACCCTTTTTCACATTTTTGGTCCTCAACGCCAATTGCAACGTCCAAAATAAGTAAACTTATGCTTAATTTATCCGTTAAACAATTCAAAACAATTTATAGAACAAAATTTTTGTGGTTTTCAATCATTCATATTTTAACAAGCAAAACACATAGTGGTGCTATTCTTATTTCGCTCACTGTAGCTACAAAAATTTTGCTGGAAATGCAATGTAATTAGCTTTAAGTTGCTTCTAAATGATTGCACTAGGGAACAGCATTTTTTGTTGCTTATGTTTCAATACAGTAGTTTTTCGATTTTATCACGTGTTATCTAATGGCAAAACCGTGAATTTGGCGAAACTTGAAATAAAAATGGAAAAATGGCAAATGATTTCTGAATGATTTTCAAAAACAACGCGATAAAATCGAAACAATAACCGTGATCATATCGAGCGTGAATTTAGGGAGTATTGAAAAATCGAACAGTGATAAAATCGAAAAACTACTGTAATTGTTTTTGGATGATTTAAGCGTCCTGAACTCGAATCATTTGTCCGATTTTGCCTATTAGATCTTGTTTTAGTTAAGACTAAGTGAGATAATTATGAACAATATTACCCAGTTTTTTTTGTAGTATCAGCTCAAACAAGTAGCTCTTTAATGATCACATTCTGGAAAGTAATCAAAAATGAATGACTGGTTCCCTTTTTCATTTAAGGATATTTTCCTTAAACAACTTCAAGTTGTAGCTTGTGGGCGAAATACGTTTGTTCATAATTACCCCCTTGTCTGTGGGGTAATTATGAAAACTGTTACGATTCTTGTTATGTGATAACTTTTGATATTGGCTATATTCCTAGATTGAAAACACATCTGTATTTACTGTAGTGAGCTTTTTTGATTTTTAATGTTTACTGTTGAGGAGTTATGGATTACTTTTAGTTTTACATAGGTGGGAGGAATATTTTCATGTAATCTCAGATCCACAATTCTAAAAAACTTTTAATTTAATGTTTTAGGCACATTTTCAAGATTTGAGTGGTTATCGTAATTTTGACTGTAAAAAGTAAAATTTAATCATCAACCAATGCTCACTCCGTATCTTGAAAAATATGGGGTAAATATTAAAACTTCATTGTGCGTGGGTGGAAATTATTTTTCAACAGAAAATTATATCAAACCTTGTGAAGCATCAATTACTGAACATAAAACTTTCAAAAACAACATTCAATCTACATTCACATGATAAGACACGTCTCAAAACAACTTGTGTTTTTCAGAGACATGAATTTTGTTAATAACTTTATATATGTAGTTAGATTTGCAAATTATTACTGTAACTTATCAATATTATAATAGACTATCATTTTTCATCAGTTTTGAGACCATATTATAACCCTAACGGCGCTTACGGCTTTTGTTCGGAATTGCCCCTTGTCATAATTAACCCACTTAGCCCTACCAACAAACCTGCTTGGAAAACAAAACCTGATTTTGAATCCTTTTAATATCCTTCATCCAATCAAGGATTCTGATTTCGTCTAGATATTCCTGATTCAGAGATACATCACTTGAAAAATATTAAATTTTACAATTTAAAAAAACTAAAAAGATAACATTTCTGGCACTGCTGGAAAAAGTCTTTGAGTTATTTGATATTAAAGATTTTAACTTATTTAAGAACTTTGATGAAAACTGCAAAACGCTTGGACTTATCGTTTGAAAAATATCGAAGATTTTATTTGGGTTAGAATTTCCAAAAAATGTCGTAAAAAATCCTTTTTTATAAATAATTTGGAAAAAAATTATATGAAAATTTCTATAACGTTTTTCTCAGAAGTAAAAATGACTCGCGGTCTTCAGAAAAGCTGATCGTTGAATTAAAATCTTCAATTTCGAAACTTATATAATGTTCAACAGTTTTGCCAAAAAAGTACAATTGAATGAATGATTTTCTACTTATTTCCTAAAGTTATCCAAAAAACAAGAGCTGTTAGAAAAAAGTTAATAGCATATTTGAAGTCAGCGTCCCAAATAAGTCTTAATCAGTTTTTAAGCAATTTGCCACTCGGAAAAGTGTAAATTTTGTTACCCAGCGTTTTACATTTTAGATTTTGACGAAAACTTAGTACAATTGCCTTATATCATACACCACCTTTTTCGACTCAATTGTCCATAGTATTCAATGATGGAAGTTTTCTAGAGTTTCAAAATTGTTTAAACAAATTTGAAATATATTTGTTGTCACACAAAGTATCAAATTGGCCGTTCACATATAGGACTTGAATTTTTATTTTCTCAAATAACGTATTGTTTCACGTGAACCGCGGAAAATAACCTTGCTTATGGCAAAAAAAACCATGTAAATGGAAGCCATGTAAGAAAAAACTCAGCAAAATAAATCCGCGTAAAAAAACCTTAGTTAACTTTCTAGTAGAGATGTACTGAATATCCAGTCGGCCGAATACCGCCCAAAAGCCGTTAAGACGAATATTCGGCACACCGAATAAGTTCAGCTTAGTATATTCAAAAGAAATATTGAAAACGCTACACAATCATCAAAAACTTATGGTTTCAGTTAAACATCTGAGATGTATCCGTGTATTTCTAACTGTAGATCGTACGAGAGAATGCTGACAATTATCGCTTTATACTGTGATTATCGTTTAATCCAGATTTTCTTGAAATACCTAGGCTTGACCATAATTCCAATAAAGTATCGAGATAAGTCAAATCTGGCCGGGATTCTTCCGGACAGGATTTATTAAAATTATTCGCTAAATCAAATAAAAACTTAAAGGCGAACCAGTCTGTGGCTGAAAACCTCTCAAATATAGACAAAAAAAACTTTTATATCTCTTTGAAAATTTAAAGATATTGTGATAAAATCGATTTTATAACAATTTGAAAATCAACATAAAATTTGTTCAGATTTGCCCTTTTTCAAAATTTTTTTTTTGATAAATTGTCCTGAATTGCCAGACCGTGAGGATTAAAGTATGGTATGCTTAAGGTTAAAGATCATCGTTCTTTTTAAAAACTAATATAGAGATATCGTGCTCAAATTTTACTTTCATCTAATTCGATATCAAATACGCAATTTCAAATTCCTTGGCACTTGTTTCGACGTGTTTTATCCCAGATTTAAAAGGCACCTATTTTCTTTGGTGATAAACTTTCTAGAAGCGACAAGTCATCTGATGTCCTTTCATTTATTGGTAACATTTTTTAAATTAGAGAGACCCCTACTTGGAAAAGATCATGAAATACATCATCTGGTTGAAAATAATCTACTTAAATACATGAGGGGCATTAAGCTGGAAGAAAAACATAAAAATCAAAATATTCCCTCTTGTATTTTCATTAAAAACCCAAAAGAATATTCGTTTTGCCGAATAAATGGAATGGTCAGTATTCGGTATTCGGCCGTTCGCCGAATACCACTGTTCGGTACATTTCTACTTTCTAGGAATAACTTAAGCTGATGATATACGTATAAGTTTGGCTATACAATTAGGCTTCTTTTTTAAGAATTTTTTAAGTATCCCACTTTTTTCGGCTGTGTCCCGTTTTTTTCCAGACATGTCCCGCTTCTTTCTAAAAGTATCTGGCAAGAGTTTACTTTTTTGTCTTTAAAACCTTTATATATGAGCAGTTTTAGGTAGCGAACATTAAAAAAAGAAGTTATATATACATATTGCACATACTTATGTATATGTATACAACCAGGATCATAAAATCAGAACATTTGAAAAAAATGAATATTTATACAAACAGTTTAGTAAACGATACTAAATTTACTGAGTTGAAAATATAACGATTTTATTTTCGAAATATTGGAGTAACAATTTTTAATCTTCTTATAAGATGTAATCGAGTTTATAAAAAAAAATAATGAACAAGCATTTAAAAATGATCATTTCCCATACTTCACTACTTCAAACGAATTTTTTTTTCAAGAAAATGACAGCAATGGAGAAGACGACTGTGACTGTTAAAATACTCTCTAAATATGATACATTTAAAAATAAAAATTATTTAAAATGGAGCGGGGTTTGATCTCAAGGGAACATATATTTTTATTTAAAAATATGTACATACAATATAAAGCTCAGAAACAACGGCTGTGTAACGTGAATGTTGACGTTAAAATCGAATTGCTGCAGCTATAATTGCCCTAAATGACTACTACATATTTTATTCAAAATTTATTGTTAGATCTTACTTAGAAAAAAATCCCATGTTAATAAAGAGGTTGAATTTTTTGCATTCAGCTTATTCTGTACATTTTTTGTACGCTTTGAAAATGTCATTTAGTGCATTTTTACTAAGTAAATTAAAATCAATTTCCACACTTCTGATTTCTTATTGCGTTTGAGGCATCGCAACCGTACCTAATATTTGGATTTAATATTTTCTTGCCAATACAGTGGGATTATCAATTCAATATCAAATCAAATTTCAAAACCGAACTACGTTGGAGATTTTTTTTATCAAGACAAATCAGCTATTACACATGTTAAGAAAAAACGCATATATTCCTGTATATATCTAGACGTTTTTCTGAACATTTGGAATCATAAAAATGCCATAAAGCAATGGATCTGACAAATTCAATCATTTTTGGCCAAATTAC
>NC_073692.1:341891303-341916303 GCF_029784155.1 Uranotaenia lowii
GTTAATTATATTTACTACTGTATTAGACCGCTTTGTATGAAAATTTCAAATTATTAAATGTTTACACCTCTCATAACTTTCTAATGTTTTTGCTGCCAAAAATATCAACAAAAAATTTGGAAGCGATCCATCCGATCCTGAATTAGCGCAACGAGTTTTAATTTTGTGTGGAAATTTGTATGGGAGAACAAAATTTTTCGTTCAAAAATCACCAAAGATGTACTGGAAGTTCCAAAAAATATGAAAAATATTCCTTGATTCTTGCTGTATAACTCATGTGAATAAAGCGCAAACCTCACTTGTACTCCAGAAAAGATATTCGATGATATACAATTTTTTTGTTTTCAAAATTAGTATTTTTAATTTTAGCAATTTTGATTGCTTATTTGAAAGCTGTGTAACCGTAGGACGAGAGTAAAAACACATATGGAAGCAAAAAGTAATTTTTGCAGCGGTCTCATGTGTAGGTATATCTGTTAAAACGATTTCTGTCCGAGTGGCTGCATTTATTATCAACTATTTAGGCTGAAACAAATATCAATTTCTTCTTTTGGCGACTCCCCCCCCCCCCCCCTTCCTCTTTCGAAATTTCCAGAATACCCGAAGGGAAGAATAAATAAAGTTTGAAGTATTTTATGTGAATTTCGAAAAAAAATCGAATATCAGAAAGATTACTAGTCCAAAAAGCTAATTTTGGAAGTTGGAAGTTATTTCACATTTTTTAATCTTGGTTTTATTGAATTTTAAGATAAAAAATTACTTAATTTATAGGTTTTGTACAATGATATAGTATGCAATTTTTTTGCATACAAACTTTCGTACAATTTATTCCAGTTAATTTGTTTTTCGTAGTATTTTGTTAGTCTCTCCCCCACCCTCCCTCGCGATGTTCCAACTCCGAGTGACAAAAGGATGATTTGAAATTTGTTTCGGCCTTATTGAAATTTTGTAAATTTTTGTTTTCAATTATAAGACCCGTTCGACTTTGAATTTGATTTTATTCTGATTTGAATATTGCATTTTTTTTTATTCCAAGTTTATAAATTACTCTCGAACTAATTCGAAAACCAGAAAGTCTCATACATCAGCCTGACAACAGTGATATACGGTGTCAGCTCAAAGTACCCGTTAATTGGATATTACCTTTAATGAGCTTTTAATATGCTAATAACAATGACTCCAAAAAAAAAGACTTACCGCAACTGCTTGAGAAGACAGCATCACATCAGGCGGGAGCACTGCGAAATACGCCAGATTCGTGATAACGTAGATGATCGTCACTGCTGGCATGCTTATGCAAATTGCTCGGGGCAGGTTTCTGAAAATGGTATTACGTCATGTTAATTGAAACAATGTATTGCTTTAGAACATTTTTTATACCTGTATGGATCTTTCAGCTCCTCCGTCACAAAATTGAGATAATTCCAGCCGGAATACGAAAACAGTCCATTGTAGAATGCTAATGCAATGAAGCCCGGTTGTACTTTGGAATTTTCGAAAGGATTTTCCAGCAATTCTGTATTTCCACTCAGAAGATAATAGGCACCGGCAGCAACAATCACAAGCAGAGCCAAGACCTTCATTCCGGTGAAAGTTTCCGTTACCCTGGTCACCCACTTGACGTTGTAGCAATTGATGGCAGTTAAAAGACCTGCGAATGGAAATGGAAAATACTTGGGTGACGAAACTGGGCTATTTGCATCCATATTCATTACGCGATCAGCTTCATCGATCGTAAATCAAGCATGGGTAATGATGCTGGGTTGTTGATGTTGACACTCACAGGTGATGAGAGCAGCTATCAGTCGCACTGATTCGTACGGGGGTTCACAGGTTGGCCACATCGGTTGGACCAGATATTGAGCAAAGGTAATTGCAGTGATGGCATTTCCAGCCGGTACCAAAATCAGCAGCGCCACCCAAAGGTACAGGAATGCCGGCAGGGGACCGAAGGCTTCCCCGATGTACGCGTAATCACCGCCAGACTTGGGAATCATGGTACCTGTAATGATGGACATCGTATGAATATTCATGAATCTGGAAACCTGAATCAATCATCTCTCAGTTAAAGTTACTACAGTAGTCAACCGTTAAAAAACTTGGTGGGTCATTTGCAGCATTATTAACTGTTCAAGCAGTTGAACCGTTGTTTTGATATTTTTTAGGGAACTCGTTGCTAATTGTTTGTCTTGTTGATGGAATTTAAGCATTCTTCCACCTATTGTGAAAAGAGAAATCGGCCGTAAAGCACAGCACTAACATCAACATCGAAACGATAAAAAAGGTACTAGCAAAAACTGTATCAAAGTATTTTAATGTTGTGCAGAAGGAAGTCCTCTTTACAAATAAATAAGAATTTTTCACATAAATAACTTCCTTAAAAGTTGCCACTTAACAGTAGAATCAACTGGGATAGTTGTGAACAAAATTACTCGGTTTTTTTTTTCTATTTTCAGCAAAAAGAAGACTTGAACTAAAATATTCATTCTAATTTAAAAAAAAATAAAAGAAATTATCATCCCCTTCCCGTCGGATCTACGGCTTTTTTTTTATTAGTGTCGGATTGCACTTTTTTTTTAATTACAAAAACCCTGTAGTCCAAAAGTTTCCTTTTCGGTCAAAACGAACGACATAACTTTTGCAGTTTTTTTCAAAATGAGATTTAGGTACCCCGGGTTCGATTTGAAAATTTGTATGGAAAAACGCAAAATTATGTTCAAAGAATATCTCGCAGTAGTTTTTCTTGAATATTTTGTTCACACGCGATGCAAATCAAATTTCAATACATTAGATTAATTCTCTGGCTAAAACTTTTCCGAAGGCGCCAAAGCGTTAGAAGAAGCGAGAAAAAAGTTATAACGTCCCAAACTGAGAATTCTGTTCATGAAATAAAACTAGCAACACTGACAGATTTTTAGTCCAATTTTCGAAAAATATTCTATTAAAAAGAAAGTAACTGACTAAAGAGTTTGAGATGCTCCGATGAATTTCTCTATCATTTAATAAAATTAAATTAGGGCAACAATAAATTTAAGGTTACCAGGTGCCATGGATTTGAAAAAAATGAGACTTAAATTATAATCTGCCGTTTTTCTTAACAATTATCAACTAACACCTTAATACTTAAAGACACGAATGCCATAATGCTGGTAAAGTGTCAAAAATAAAACCTAAAAAAAAAAAATAACCTTAATACTTAGTTTCTAGAATTAGAAATTATGGACTGATAGAAAAATTCTATAAAATGATTAGTTTTGTTATCCAAAATAGAATATCATAAATGTTAATTTTTACAATGAAAGTGATATCAAAACTGACGATTTGTGCTCAAATTAGTGTAGATCAAATTAGTAGAGCTGCCTTGAATTTTTAATTCGTTGCTTTTACTTTATGTTTATCAAATGGATGATTTTCTAGTGAACAAAGCCAAAACGAACTATTCAACCACGAAAATCGCGCTAAACACTGATTTGTGCAAAGATAATTTAAACATAGCCCACATTAACGTTCTAAGCAGTGTGTGTAAATTTGATGAACTTTAAGATATTTTTATGGCAAGTAACGTGGATATAAGTTTTTTTTTAATAAAAACGTGGTTAAATGAAACTATTCCAGATTCAGTGATTTGAATTCATGGTTTCAACGTAGTGAGAAATGATCGTACCAGAAACGGTGGTGGAATTGGCATTTATGTTAATAGCGGATTTAGGTTTAGAATCTTATCAAAGTCCGAAAATGATAACGGAAGCACGTAATTTATGTTACTGAAAATGTGCCGTAACACAGATAAACTTGGTTTCAGGGTTCACTACAATAAACCAGGACAGGATTGGTCTCAGTTACTCCAGTATCAGATTCAACAATTTACAATTCACTGTAAGAACTCCTTCTTAATTGATGACTTGATTAAAATCATCTTAGACCATCTTCAAGGATTGATCTCTTAAAAGATACATTATCCAGTTGCAATTTCACTTGTTTTAATAACGAACCCACTTATTTTTATTGCAACGGAAGTTCTCTTTTATATTTATCACTGACGGATTCCACATAAAGGTTAAGTCAGATTTCTCTTCCTGGTGTATCCGACCATGATCTTATTTTTTCGTCCCTGAATTTTTCAAAGCACGATCATGTTAATGGATACTGGTTTCGTGACTATTAAAATTATTGTTAACAGGTCCTTTTTCAAACTTTCAATAACATGAATTGGAACTTTTTTTACAGTATAGATGATTATTATGTGCTAGTGGAAATATTTAACCTCATTTTGACTATTGCTGTTTGATACCAATTTCCTCTCGAAATTAAAAAAAACAGCGAAAAAATGCATGGTTTAAACGTGATATTGAAATAGCAATAATCAACAGAGATTTAGCATACAGAACTTGGAAACAGTCTAAATTAGCCAAATACAGAGTAAAATTTAAACGATTACGCAACAGGGTAAACGCATTGATAACAAACGCAAAAATCATGCATGATCAAGGTTGCCACATTGCCCGGTTTTATTCGGGTTTGCCCGGATATTTAATACAAAATTTAGGAACAGTCCGGCTCGGCCCGGTTGCCCGGATTTCATAAATAATACCCTGATTTTGCTCGGATTTGTTCACATTATTTGGCAAATCAACCAAAATAAAACGAATTGTGTTATATTTTTTTTATTTATGCCTCCAAGACGAAGCAAGTTTCAAAAAAAATAATCATGAAATGTTTTTTGGAAACCTTATATACAATTTAAAATCTGTAAATAAATTTTGATGATTTTTTTTTCATTTTTTTCTTGATTTTTGTTAAGAAATTTCTGGGATTTAATACCATTTGCCCGGATTTCGGTCATCAATTTTGAAATTAAATTCCCGTATTTTGCCAGGTTTCTATATAAAATTGCTTGGATTTGTCCAGCCTGGATACGTGCTGAAAAAATTCTGGAAACCTTATGCATGATAAACTGCAATTGAATACTAATTTACTAGCTACCCATTTAAGGCCAATTAGTTTATTGAGCTACGTTCCGAATATTTTCGAAAAATTAATAAAGCATAAAATTTCTGATTAAGTAAATCAACATAGATTATTATGTAATAATCAATCAAGTTTTAGAGCAAATCATAGTACTGAAACTAACTTGATAAACCTTGATTAAAAAAGAGGATTTGCTTTCCTGCTACTCATAGATTTTGCAAAAGTTTTTGATAGGGTGTGCCATAAGAAGTTGATCGAAAAATTGATATCAAAATTTACTTTTTATGGATCTGCAGCTAAAATGATTCAATCATACCTTCAAGGACGGGTCCAATCAGTTTTAATAGATGGTTGTTTCTTGATGTTAACTTCAATTGAGTCTGGCGTACCACAAGGATCGATTATGGGGCCAATACTTTCTTCTCTCTTTATTAATGACCTGCCATTTATTTTAAAATACTGTAGCGTTCAGATGTTTGCTAATGATGTGCAAATATTATTCTGTTCTGACAATTCTTTATTAATGGAAGCTGTTGATGATAAAATAAGTTACGACTTGGAACAAATCAATCAATGATCTATTCAGAATTTTCTATCTGTTAACCCAGCTAAAACCAAGGCTCTATGCTTCAGTAGATCCAACCGAAAAATCTCTTCCCAACTCAGTACTGGATGCTAAATGTTAATCTTAAGTTGTCCATGTCATTTATTCAGTCTGTCAAGTCTAAATCGGCTAAGACGGTGTATGTCTTTAAACAAAAGCGTCACTAAAAAGATTTGCATCGATAAGATAGTAATCGGTTATTTTTATAGTTAGGTATGAAAGTTCGTCAAATTGTTCAATATTTAAAATTACAAGTTAACAAACCTAATTGTAACAAATCAAAAAGAATGTACACATGTTATGTTCAATAAATCAAACTAATTATAGTTATCATAAATACATATATTTCAATATCAATAGCTTCACTTAGAAAAAAAAAATGAATCGCGAAAGCAGTGAATATCCTTAGAAAATTGATTGTTTTAAGTTTACTTTATAGCAAACTAAACCTTTGATTTCTTCTGTTTCATTTGTGTATGAAGATAGCCTACAATATGTATATATTATTAAATTGTCAAGTTTAACAATGATTCAATGATATGAATAGTTACCATCCAGATGATTATTTTATTTATTGCTTAGAACTAAAATCCCTTCGCGCGAGTGTGATTGACCATTCTGCGGTTTCCACTTCACGTTCGATTAGATTGAAGCAGTTCGCAAAATAGATGCAATTACAGTTGTCGCCTGACTTTTCGAGTATTCATGTTTTTGTTTTGTTGTTTAAGATAAAATTATCTATAGCATTACAAACAGTTACAACAATGTTCAATTTTAAGAAGAAAAAAAACACACGACTAAGATTGAAATTTCGGAACGCACTATCTTCAAAAATTCGTGACAGCTCAATTACCTAATTCTTATCATTTGGGCAACGCTGTATGTTTTGGTGTTATTGTTACTACATCAACCGACAAACTCTTACAATATCAGTCATTGACAATATTATTTTCTGTTCTTCAATATTATGTTGAAAATTATGTGATTGAAATCTTCAACTTTTGTAGAATGTTTAACTTCAAGAAATATGTCGTTCAGAATGGAATAACAGTTGACGACTGATGTTTAAGAATATTCTGGTTTCTTGTTGTGTTGATGAAGATTAAATTAATCAGAACTTTCATAAACAGGTTGCACTCATGCTCGATTTAAGGAAAGAAAAACTCAAAACATTCAATATGTCAAATATGTGTTGTGACAAAACAATCGAAAGATTCCTTTTAATTTAACCACGGTATCAGAAGTTTAAAAACTGTGATTGAATTAATTATGATTACTTTGATTCAGTCAAGACTTTCATTGAAATAGCTCTACCATAAAACGGGGTAACCTTGTTCACCGGGGTAGTTTGATCAACATGGAGTTTTGCCGCATAATAATAAATAACTTAGTCGAAAGTTAAAATATCTTAAAACTTTTTTCTACGTTTAAAAACCGACATGTTGAGTTTCAAATTGGGAAAAATGTTGATTGTTTCTGTAAATTTCAAATGTAAGTAAAAATGTTATTTCAAAATCTTGAAATATCTATTTTTTGGAAGGCTCGGAAACAAACACCCTTCCTGATGAAATCAAAGCATTTAGAAGCAGCTGGTTGAATGATGTGACAGTTCAACTATTCCCCTTAGTAAATATATAGTTTTGGTTTTGTTTTGTTGTAGTTTGAGTTAAATTTTTGATATTCAAAAAAAGGGACGTTTTCCAAGAGTAAGCCGGTCCAGGACAGAAGGCTAGAAACCCTATCAAATGGTGAAGATTGAAGAAAAAAAAAATAAAGGGGAATAGTGCGAGGGCCTAGAGAATTGAATTAAGGCAAAACTTAATTTTTTTTTGTAGATAAAATTTTGTAAGTAATGGTAAAAAATTATGGCCCTTAATTCATGCAGCATCATTGTCCATCTTTCGATTTTAATTGTTGTTCGGCCTTAACACACGAATTGCCTTAATTTATCAATAACTAGCATTTGTAAATATTATGAAGGTGCTTTGTTTCCATTATGATCAAGAAAGCTCGTTAAAACCGTCAAAATTGAAACTGATCAATGCTACCCCAAAGCATCAAATTCTAAACAAAGACGAAATCAATTTTTAAATAAAATTTTAAAGAAGTCTAATAAATTTCTGCAATCATGTTTGACGTTCATAGGAGTCCAGTACTGGTTTTAAAAATATGAAACATGCCACATTCCCCTGAACAGAAAAAAAGCCGAGAAATATTTTAAAAAATGTTCAATCTTACCCCTATTTACGGTACGCTTTATCTTCAAATATTCGTGTCATCAACTGATTTAGTTCTTATCTTTTGGGCAAGGTTGTACGTCTTTTTCGTTGTTGGCAATTTCATCTCTATTTCGAAATTAATCGATAAATAATTGTTAGAAAACTATTATCATTTTACTTAATAGTGATAACAAAGCACGAATATAATATTGCTTTGAGATTATGTATAAATATATGAGGGCGGCACAAGAATAGGGGTTTATTCCGAAATCAATACCTTGGGGACTGAAATAATTTCTTGGTTCATGCAAAATTTCAGCTCATTTGATTAATTCTAAGGGGTCACTCAACAACATTCAAGTTTGTATGGAATTTTTCCACCATTTGTTTCAGCGAAACTGCAAAAACCACTGTTTTACTCGAACTTTTAAGCAAATGCACCGATTGCTCCACTGTTTGGTTTTATTCAATCAAGACGTACCAATTTATTTACATAATTCCTTTGAAGATCGTAAGACGATACGAATAATAAATGGTAAATGGAAGGTATGTCAATATCAAGGGTAAGTGGTCAAAACTTCTTGTCGTTCCTCATTAAACAAGATGCTGAGGCTATCGGAGCAATAAAGCTAAAAGTAGAATTTGTAGTTCAGCTAGTATAAATGTGTTGTGCAGCACGAGACGGAGAAGCTGCCCAACAACCAACAGTATGCCAGCTTAATCGGTGGTTTGCTGTATATGGCAGTGAATACTCGGCCGGACGTAGCTGTGAGTGTATCGATCCTTGGTCGTTCTGTTAGCTGTCCCAGCCAAGCGGATTGGAACGAGGCGAAACGGATTCTGCGATATCTCAAGCACACTGTAGACCATCAACTAGTCCTTGGAACGAATGACCAGAAGCTGACAGTCTACGTGGATGCGGATTGGGCCGGAGACGCGAAAACCAGGAAGTCCAATTCTGGTTACATTTTCCTGATGGGTGACGGTCCGATTTGTTGGGGCTCGAGGAAGCAGAAGTGTTTTGCCCTAAGTAGCACCGAAGCCGAGTTCATCGCCCATGCAGAATGCTGTAAGGAACTTTTGTGGATTGATCTGCCTAGTCCAATAAAATGATGTCAAATTTCCATACAAACTTGTTGTTGAGTGATCCCTTAGAGTTCACCGAATAAGCTGAAATCTGGCAGGCCAAGGAAGACTTCGGACTCCAAGGTTTTGACTCCGGAATATAACCCTATTTTTGAAGCACCCTACTGTATATGTTAGCGCAGTTGATCGAGAAGTGCTAGTTTTCGACACAAAAATGGAAAATTTTAGAGAAGTTTATAAAATTTTAATTCGGCTTAGTGTTCAATTTTATGAAATCAGTTGAAGAATATGAAAATTTTGAGGATATGAAAAATAGCGTAATATTTATCGTGTAATGTGGCTGAAAGAATGAATCAAATTAGAAATTATTACTTAAATCTGACGTCCTTTGGGGCAAATTGCAAGATAATTTAAAAAAAACAGCTCACAGACATATTAATCTGTGGACTTTTCAAAGTCCTTAAAATATCATTCGTTCGATTCGGAATTGAAACTTGGGAAAACACGAGGGCTCTTATAATTCTATGTAGCCCAGGAAGAAGTATTGCTGTTGTCATTTAAACCATAAGTATGTAGGTAGGTAAATGTAAAAAACGCCTCTGAATGTGGATAAACCTTAACTGATAAGGATTCCAAGTTTTGTAAAGTTGTCTGAACACATTCCACCCTGGGCTCGTTAGACACAGCAATTGAATTAAAGCAAGTGTCAATTACTGCTCAAGATAAACCACCACTTTTCTACGTACCTAGCTCAGCATAGCACAGTGCTCCAACCATACTCAGTACACCGGACAAAATCCACACGATCAACGCCTGCCCGATGGACCCCGAATAGAGTAATACCCCCTTGGGTGACACAAAAATTCCCGCCCCCACAATCACACCCACTATGATGGCCACTCCATCCATCAGTCCGAGCTCTTTCTTCATTTTGATCCCATCGCCGGAACTTCCGTCGCTGCTATCGACCTCAGCATTTGGACCCCGGCCATTTTCGCCGGCTGCCAATCGATTCCTGGGGGCAGCTGGTTCTCCAAAACCCTGCTGGGGCATCAACGAATCTCCTACCGCTACCTTTGCCATGGTTTGTTTGCTCCTATGAACACGTTTCTCTTGATCAAGTTTCACTTGTGTCCAATTTTTTTTTCGGGGGGATGATCACTGCTCGTGTACCACTTACTAGACCAACTGAATGCACTATTGATAAAGCGATGTGTTTACATGAAAGCACGTGGAGATATTTCAAGATCACTCAGCCACTTCTATTGTACTAAAACACACTCTTTCATTCCAAGGCACATGCTTTCACCACCAGCAAGGCACATGTAGCTATAATTTATGCCGTTTCTGGCATCACGAATAATCTAAACTTAAAGCTATTACTTTTGACCCGTTATCACTTGCGATGGGGAATATTTTTGGAAGCTTCTCATTGAACGGCATTCCGATTGGCCGAAAACGACACAGGATGTTGCTCAACAGGTTCAACAACCAACGAATTTTTAATCTGAAAAAGAAACAACAAAAAAAACAGGCGGTTAAACACAATTTACATTACCAGAAATGAGGTTCAAAGTGGAACAGTAAATCAATAAAAAAAATGCAATCTCAGCTTACAGTCATATTTTTGGAGGAAGATTATTTATTGTTTTCCCATTTTGTTTTCGGAGTCTCTTTACTGGCCGAAGAAAATTTACTCGATCGGCATTTTTTTTGGGTCCCTCCCGGTAATTTGTTGGACCAAATCACAAGACTTTGGGCGGCTTAACAGGTCGATGTTCCGCGACCGACGACGTACACAATACTACTGATCGTGATTGCTTGCTTACAATTCAGCCGAGTGATGATTGTGGATGCTAGCTAGTGAAGCAGGAATGGAAAAAAAAACTCACGATCGATTCACTCTGTAGGTAGGTAGCTAATTTTGAGCAAAAAGTTTCAGTTTCAATCTTAGGATTTCATTGTTTTCTTATCATCAATTTAACGATAACATAGGCTTCTCAAAACTAATAGGATATCGTAGAAAATCGAGGAGTAAATAAATTAACTTCGAGGATTTAACACGTCAACACCGCAAAGGTAAGTTTAAAATTACTGAACATGCAATAATTGTATTATATTAGGTTTGATCCAGGACTCCTTAACCAAGAAGAATAACTTTAGTAAAGTAACGTTTGTATCAGCTCCGAGTTCTGAATGCAGGATATTAAAAATGTCATTATCAAAGCAGTGCTGGAAAACACTTACGATTCTTCCTTTAGATCCGAGGAGAGCGACCTTTTGAAGCAAAGGGCCACTTTTAATTTGAATTTTTTCGGAAAGCCGCTTGAGCATTTTTAAAAATATTTAAATTGATTTGAAATGTTTAGCGGATATTCTTTTTTTTTTGTTTTAAAAAAGGGGAAAATCATTTGCTTCCCTTCTTTATACTAAAACGAAAAATTTTGAAAGTTTTTTTATGGTTCGTAAAAAGATTTGAATTGAAAAATCCTTTTTTGATCGCATGAATGCGATGGTATTTTTCGTCATCAATTCCATTTCAAACTTTCATGGAGCTTAACCATAGCGATTTTTTTCTGTGCCCATTTTCAAAAGTTTTTTCAAAGTTTATTTGAATTTAGCCGTTAAGCCTCAATTTTTTGTGATTTTTTTTTATATTTTAAGTTTTGTATAAAATGATTATGTTGAGCAAGGTTTCATAATCATGAAAAATTCACAATATCAATGTTCAACCAGATTTATCAATGCTACAGTACACATTTTTTATTCTAGAATTTTAGAGATTTGATATTAGTTATTAAATTAGTTATTCAATTTATGTACTTTTTTGACAAAACTGTAAAAAACAAATATTTATTGACTCAATCATGCTTGGCATCGCTCCTCAGATTAGCCCGTTCAGAGTAAGAGCGTGTATTTTTTTCGCTGTGCTCTTCCCAAACGGAGAATCTTTAAAAAATGCTCAGTTACCCCCAGAGCGACCAAGCGTCCACCCAAGTGTGGGCAAGAGAAGCAAGCAAACTGATGAAGTGCGTTCTCAGTGCAGATAAATTCGTTCGCACTCGGGCGAAAGAGAAGCTTTACAGAAAACTCGGTTTGTCTTCATCGGTTGCGTCTGGATCGATGTTTCGAAGTGCGTCGGAATTTACAATGCAGAACATAAATCTAACGGAACTAAATTAATAACGCCAAAGGTAGTTAAGATAGAATGCTGGTGTCTTCGACAACATTGCTCTGTATAATATAGCGCATATTTTGATATGAAAAATAAAGTTTAGAGGTCCACCGATAGCGTGATATAAATCATAACTTTCTTGTTAAGCATTTTAGAGCTTAAGTTTTTTCTACAAAGTTATTTATCTCAATAAAATACACAACTTTGTTTAACATGTCAAAGTTCTACAATCTTTACCCAAGGAGATACGGTAAAATTAAAAAAAAATACTTGAAAAATGCTTTTCAAAAAGTTATTGTTATTATCGCGCTATTTTTGAATCTCTCGACTTTAAATTTTATAAAACACCTATCTGGTCATTCCTGAGCGAGTTCCTCTAGATCAGGCATGTCAAACTGGGGGTTCATGCGGCCCGCGGCCTAGGTCAATGCAGCCCGCGTAGCCCCGTCTTAAATTGTCACAAAAAAAACACCACTGATTTTTATGTAAAATATTACTGCAAAAAACCTAAAGCTGAATGTACCGATTAAACTGATATTTTGGCTGCGGCCCTCTAAGTCATAAAATTTTTTTAATGCGGCCCGCACACCTAAACGAGTTTGACATGCCTGCTCTAGATTGATGTTCTGCACCAGGATCAATGATTAGCTACGAAAGTTTTCTTCGGTCGAAAAATATCAAAAGCGTAGCGGTAAAGGAAGATACCCTAAACAGATCCTAAATTTTACGATTTGTGAATGTTTTGCAGTTTTATTACTAAAATTTGTCCCAGATCCCTGCATAATTACGGTTTGTATAATAGACAAAGATTTTTGGATAATTTTAGTAAATGTTACTTTGCGAATCGCTGATTTTGTAAATTAATGCTACCCACGTACGATATTTAAAGTATATAAACCTAAGTATACAGCAATTAGCGGATGCCCGGATATTGTGAAAAAACTACTTGGATTTTGCCCTGTTCTATTCACATTATTTGGAAAATGAAACAAGAAAATCGAATTCAGTTGAAAATTGGATTTGTGAAAGTTTGTTTCATAAAAAATCAAACCTAAACTTTCCTTCGTATGCTTTAAACATAAATTTAACACTGCTGATGTGTTGCGACAAAAAATGTAAGTTTTTTTTCTTCACTAGATAAATGTCTGGAATTTCCTCAGATTTTGACGGATATTGCTCGGTTTTTGGAATGGAAAATTTCAGATTATTTACCCGGGTTTCCCCATGTTTTTCAAATAACTTGCCAGGAAGTGCCCTACCCGGCTACCTACAAAAATAGTTCATACAAAAACCTACATTGGACCTCTTCGACTGATGCTCTGTTCCGCTCTGCATAACGGCTTTTCTGAAGAAAACATTCCTGCATTGAAATCTTTCTGGCTTGATACACTGAGCTACTCAGCAGCGTCGCTAGAGCACAATTTTCTAGCCAGCTCCTTCTCTTTTCTTTAGAGCGAGCGACGTCCACCCGACCGTCAGAGCAACCGCATTCGGGCGCACTCGGCAAAAAGATAAGTGAACGTTGATCGGCTGAGCAGTGCACTCGGAAACCGAAATGATAAAAGTGTGATTCGTTCTCTGCTCTGTTCTGTTTGCGAGGTGTTGGACAAGCATGGACTCAATGGTCAACTTTCCCAAAGACCGCGAGTAATTTTGAATTCTGAAAAAAAAGTAATGTAGTTTTCTTTTTTTTTTCAAACCTACAAAAACGGAATTTTGAAAGAAGTTTTAAAGCAAAATTGAACTAAATTGAAACTTTGATATTTTTAAAATCGTAAGTCAAATAATATCAAAGTCTTTAACTAAGTTGTTGAATGAATTAAAAATTTGTATATTCAATATTCAATAACTTTCTTTAACACTAAACATACCTATTCATACCGCGAGCGGTCAAATGGTGGCAAAAACAATTTTCGCTTAAACTCTTTTGTTTCTCAACCGATTTCTACAAAATTTATAGTTTTGAAAAGCTTATAACGTGACTCAAATATGTTTATCAGAAAATTTTCAGCAAATATCAATTATATTAAAGCAATTTAAAGTCCAAGAAATTTGATATGAAAAAACATGCTTCATGAAAAAGGCTGTAAATCAGTTATTGAATGCTCGAAAAATAAAATCAATTTGTGCCTAAGAAAGCTGATGTTAGCTGCTATGTATATGTTGCACAGATGGAATATTTTTTTGAAAATTTTTCAAGATCATGGCCACAAAAAATGTTAAAAAGTTGTGTAAAATTCGTACTTTTCAATCAATCAACCGCCAAAGCTGTTCCAGTTACAGTAGAAAAATTTCAAAAGGTAAATTGGAAAGTTGGCGTACCTTGTCACATTTTGGCATCTTTAGATTTTTGAAATACAAAATACAAAATTTATTACGGCTTTTTAAAGGTAGCTGATTTTCGAACTTTTTATCAATATGGATTTTTTTAGCTAATTTCTACAACTAAATTAAGCTTTTCATTGGATTTTGAGTATGTTAACGTATGGTTTATTCAATAAAACTACATGCAAAAAAAGCAAATTTCATTGCAGTTCTACTGATGTAACTGCATAGGCAGTGCGATGCTTGATAACAATATGATAGATGAAACAGTGAAGTTATTTTTAAATTTGGAAAAGTCACATCACAGAAAGATATTGTTTTTGTCGAGAAATCAGAATTTCGCTAAGTCATGTCGATAATATAACAGTTTAAACTAAAAACAGTTTTAAAAAATAAACAAAAAATATCGACTTAACTTACTTTCATATTACGTTTTTTTCCAATAAATATTATTGCATCTATACCTTTAAAAGAACTCAATAAAAAGCTTAAGTCCTACAAAAAAGTCTTCAATCGGGATGATTCTGAGACGAATGCAGCGGCAAACAAGTGAAGTGCGTATCAAGTTATTGATTTTTTTTTTGGTTTAGTAGGGGCTGCTCTTTTATGATTATAAAGAATGTATCGTAAGAAAACATCGTGAAATAAAGATAATTTAATTTGAGATTAGCTTGAAACCTGTCTCGAGGACCGCGGGTTACTGATCCCTTCTTTAGATGAGTTACAACAACAATCCTCCTACTTACCTAATAATGTGTTAAATTTTTAAGGATTTATTTAAATAATTCTAAATGTCTTTATTAAGAAGAAATTTTTCAGCAATTTCTACATTCAAAACATTAATTTTTAAACGAACACAAACATTTACGATTTTAATGAAACTTCTCGTTTCTTAAAATAGATTTAATTTTACTTAACTCTCGGGCGTACATTTTTATGGAAAATGGCTAGCATCTTAAAAATGCGAAATTGCCCATAGAAAGAGTACTACGAATGTCTTGACCGAGATCCGACCTATTATCTCTGGCTTAAAAGACTTGAACTCTATCCTCTAGGCCACGGTCGGTGGCAAAGACTGGCGGCATATCACAATAGATTTGACTGAGTTCAAAGCAAAGTTTCCGAAATCATTTGAAAATGTTTAATATCACAGAGTTTTGGGAAAATTTATGATACAAAATGTTAGATAGAAGATTAGGGTAAAATACCTAGTTTTCGACAGTTTTTACTTGTTTTGCCAGAGAAACAATGTTAATAAATTAATTCTTTAGCTTTTTTATCGATCAAAAGTCGATGGTCTAGTTTTCGACATTCAATTTCAGTTTCTGACACCAAAAGTTTTAGTTTTCGAAAAGAACATTGTTTGCAAGGGAATGTGAATATTTGCATATTGCAATTGCTTGTCTGACTCACGGCATTTTTACACCACGGAAACAGTATAAACATACACAGGAAGTTGATTCAAAACAGATATTTAAGAAAAATAAATTATTAGGTGAGTTTTCAGCGCTATTTTTGGATAGTCAAAAAACAGTTGAAATTCCATAGAATGTTAGTGAAAATATGAAATTATTAATCGAAAACACTTTATTTAGAACCAAATCCGTTCATAAATTCCATTAATGTTGCTTTTATTGTATGAAAGTAATTTTTTTAAGCTGCTGAATCATTCTTATTTGGTTGGTGGCATTGAATTTATCAGTTGATTAAGAATGTTACTTCCAGAGCTCGAGCAAACGAATAGAAAGATAAGCCTTTAATTAGAAATCTGTCGAAAATTAGCGCCTGTTGAAATCTAGAGTATCTACTAGACTGGCCCAAATTTGTATGGGATGATTTTTACAACAATTTTTTCAACACGGCACCCCCTAGATTGGTACCTTTAGGTGAAAAAATGACTTTCTGAATGTTTCAGGTCATTTGGCAGAAGCACGAGCTGGCGCAAAGGACTTGAAATTTGTATGAAGATTATCGGCAAAATGTATGAAAAAACGACATACTTTCACTTTTTGTGTTCTAAAATGTGTTTCCAGTATGCTAGAAAACTCAGAATTTCAGAAATTGTAGTTCAAACAATGACAAACAAGTTTGTAGAAGATTGTGACGCGAAAGGAGTTGACTGTGAAAAGTTTTTTGCAATTGAATGTGTGATCTTTTTCGCATTTCATCGATATATTGTGAACGGTGTATAGATGGATTATTAGTAGGGGAGAGTGGGGTATCGTGGGCCATGGGGAAACGTGGGCAACTTTTAATATCTCAGATGTGTGTTGAAATAAAAATCTCGAACCAACTGTCATCGTCGTCGCTTTTCGTGAGCATATATTCCTATATGTTGTTGACTGAAATACGCATCATATGCTTCTTTTATCATAATTAAAAATTCACCCGCTAATTGCATCGATGGGGAACCTAAAGTTCATAACAAAAATATGCTCATACGCTTATGATCTTAGTTTTGTCATGATCTTTCACGTGGAAAAGGAATTTTTGATGAAACATCAATAAGTCACACAAACGCAACCAATTTGCAAATCATAGCTTGTGGGGAATCGTGGGCCACACATCTAGAAACACCTATATTTTTATGTTTTTCTACACATTCAGATCTTAATATACGTTATAACTATATGTAAAGTATTCTTATGCCAAATGAAGAGTTATGAAAAATATTTTGTCCATCCTATATAAAGAATTTTGTCAAACGTTCGCGAGCCAGGTTTTGGAATCTATTCGATCATACACAGCTCTCTTTTTTATTTCTTCATCTGAAATGGCTTTAAAATAACGGAATGAATTATGAAATAACAGTTTCGGGTCAACTCATAAATTTTGCATGTAATTTGGTCAATTTGGATTTCCCTACCATTTTTCAAAATCCAAAAAAATATTGCTTTTTTTCAAACAGTAAGAATTTGGGGAAAATAACTTATGCAAAATTAAAAAAAAAAACCTTATGATACCTTGAAAATGTAGAAAACCATACCATTTTTTATTTTCATTTTATCTTTTATAATAAAAAAGTTATGGAACAACGAAAAAAAGTGGCCCATGATTCCCCACTCTCCCATACAAACTTGATCGCATTGTCACACAATGAAAATAACAGATAGAAAGTTTGTGAATGCAAGAATGTCTAAATGCCCCACAATTATGTTTGTCAGAGCTTTTTTCTCAACTTTGCCGAGGACACAAACTTTATATTTATTATTCTTATTTTTTGACGATGCGATCAAGTTAGTGCGAATAATAGAGCCCATACACCGTTCACGATATATCAGAGAAATGCGAAAAAATTGCGGATAACTCATCATAGTCAACTCGTATCGCGTCACAATCTTCTACAAACTTGTTTGTCATTGTTTGAACTACAATTTCTGAAATTCTGAGCTTTCTAGCATACTGGAAACGTATTTTAGAACACAAAGAGTGAAAGTATGTTTATTTTTCATACATTTTGCCGAAAATCTCCATACAAATTTCAAGTCCTTTGCGCCAGCTCGTGCTTCTGCCAAATGATCTGAAACTTTCAGAAAGTCATTTTTTCACCTAAAGGCACCAATCTAGGGGGTGCCGCGTGGAATATAAGGATTTTTTTTGTTATGGGCCAGTCTAGTATCTACCCATAGATTTTACAAATTTTTCGTTTTTCCAATTTTTTTAAAATTATTTTTTTGGCAAATAAATAATTGATTTTTTACTTTAATATCTCAACGGAATCTTATTGATTAATCACTTTTTAGAAAGCCCTGAATACGACTATCTAGATTTAAATTTAAAAAAGCATTAAGACAAGTCAGATGGTTACACTTGAGTAAGCTTTAAAAGTTAATGGCAATACTGTAGAACATTTATAAGAATACTGTTATAGATATGTTACTACTATAACCATTTTTATCAAAGAGATAGTGCAGATTTGAATCGAGGGAATAAAGTTACAATTCGATCATTACATTGTTTCTCTTTTAAAAAACCAATTTCTGAATTGAACGTGCTATAAGATTCCCAGAAAAAAAATTGTTCCTGGAAAGTTAAAGTGCTTTGTAAATACGAGAAACATCTTGAACAAAGAATAAAAAGAAAAGTTGTGAAAACTGATCTTCAATAAATTAATAAAATGCTTGACACATCCTTAAAAATTATTTCAATACATTGTATTTACATATATTTATTGTTAAGAGACTTCAGACTAAAAATTCACTTCAAAATCACATAAAAGAATAGGACTCACGATATGTGTTAAAATTTAGAATTGTAAATAGGACTTTAAATGACGATTAAAAATAAACATATACTTCTTGTGTTGTTTCAATCCGAAAACTATTGATGAATAATGAAGAGCTGATTTCTTTAACTAGAAAATCCTAACGCAGGATCAGTTCAAATATTCAGATAAGAAAATAAGGAAGAATCAGTATAAAGCAATCGATCTCAAAACTCGGGAGTTGAATGTGCAATGAAATTTGCATTCAGAACATAAAAAACATTGAAAATGAAATATCTAAAACCGTTATTTGAAGAGCTAAAACAAAACCAGAGTTAAAATAACTCTAGACCAGTGGTTGGCAACCTTTTGAGTCGGAAGAGCCTAAGACTTCAAATTTAATAAATTTCAGAGATAGAAAAAGCCACATCAAAGATTAATTGTATTTGTTTTCAATAAAAATAAACTAAAAATATATGTATGAATGATCAACAAACATTAGATTTAAGAAAATAGCTTTGCATAAGAGTTCTAACTTTTCGATATTTGTTTTAAATCTGTTTCTGATAACCATTGAGTAAATGCATTTTCTTCTGGATCATCAACTCTTCTAACATGGTTTGATTGTATATCTATTTTAATAAGTTGACAAATATCGAGCCAAGAAAGCTTTAAATGCATATAAAGCTTAAATGAATACTCTGCATGATGAAAACAGATGAAGATTTGAATATTTTTAGAATAGTAGAATAATTATAGTTTCTTCGGCAACGAAAAGCTTCTAAAATAACAAACTAAAGGGAAATATTTTTTTTTAATTATCAAGCTTTTTCAAGACATTCCTCAAATTGAGCTTATTCTTTCCAAAATCCAGACGTATGAGGTAACATTCAACTAAAATTTATGAGTTTAAAATTTTAATCTTCAAAAATTATGATCTTTACAACTGGTAGAATTTCCAAAATCCATGACATCAAGCGAAAGTGTCTACAGAATTTATGCATCTGGAAAATTCAAAAATCTCATATTATGTCACATGTGATTCTTCAGTATTGTGTGTTCAATTGAATGAAAAATGAAATCCAATACATTGCACATTATTTATCAATGCTGGCTCAAGCTGCTGCTGCTGCTTGACCAGTTTTAATCTGTAGCAATGTGATTTTTTTTGCTTTCATAGAAAATTCGTGACAAATGATAAAGAAACAGTACATTTTAACTGGCAATATCAATTTAAGGATACATTTCAGGTTTCAAAACCAAAATTGGTAAAAAAAAACTCTTAGTAAAAATGACAAACACAATTATGTCCGTTACTGAAGCTTTGTTCAAAATGTTCGTGCTTTTGGTAAATTTTGTGTGAACGCATCAAACTTGAAATTTCAAATGTGTACAAAGATTCAAAGGTTTCCTTTTTTTTTTAAATACATACCTACAATTAAATTATAAAAAAAAGCCGCTTTGATATGAAAAGGTTAATTTAGTTATTGATGCCTGTATTTAAGATTTCAAAAAGATTTTCAGAACTGAAATTTCAATTCAATCTCAATGCTGATTCGAGTTTGAAAAGCTGCCAAACTTTAATTTGTAATTCTCAATTCTTAGTTTTTGAATTTAGTATTTAAATTTCATGAATCTATCTATTCACTTTTTTTTAACCTGTTATTTATTGGGTAGGCTTTCTAGATTTTTTTTTGAACGTATCCAGGTCAGGCAAATCCGGACATAGAGATTCTAAATTTTAAACTCAAAACCAATTTCTTTTTGAATCATTTTTGGATCGAGCGCCCAATTCTACATTAAAAAAAAAATGATAAGGTCAATGATGTTCATGATTTTTTTAATTGTGTAAACAAGTGCTATTAGTGTTCATAAGTACAGATCAATGTGCTATTTTTAAACAAAAGAAATCGATTTAATTTAATTTATTATTTATTTTAATAAAAACTCGGACTTTCTATAATTTTACCCATAAATTCTTTGATGGTTTTTTGTGATGGATACATCATAAATTTCTTTGAAATATCTTGAAAAATTGAGTCTTTTTATATTTAACTTGAGAAAAACCAATAAACTTTACCAATATTGTTATGTTTTACCAAAACAAATATAAAAATCAAACACTTATGAAGTCATAAAATTATAGTTTTGGAAGTACGATCAAAATTTAAAAAATCTGTGAATTCTGTAAATATTACCAAAATTCTGTGTTCTGTGACTTAGAATCTGTGATGAAAAATTGCCCAACGTTTTGTAAAATTATAGATGTTTCTGTGATTTCGGCAACGTTGGCACTCACACGTTTAAAAGCCTCACAAATTTGTTAAGTTCTCTGGATTTTGACTTAGATTCAAACAAAATTATAGAGTAAAAGTAGAATTGAGGTTAAAACAGCAAAATAGTTTGGAGAATTCTGTAGCCCTTTTTAAATTATTTTTTAATAAAATTTGGCAAGGATCCAACCAATAATTCATCAAAATAAACAAGTGGCTATCCAATGGAATGCACTTTGGGGAAGAATGCAAAACCTCTTGTTGCGTTCCAAATAAATTCTTCAGTGTCGCGTGCACCAAAATACGAACGGATGCAAACAGTGTTCCGCAGAATTTCGTCTGCTTATGTTGCCAAATTCCAAGACCAAGGTTATACAATAAATCCCCGCACGCTACCAGCCATGAACGAGATGGGATTTCGCGTATTCACGTTTTAACTTTTGGCCTCCTACAGTTCTTCTCCAGTGAGTTCCCTACATTCAAAAACCACCAGTCGGCTTCAAAAGGAGGGTGAACAGATCAGATCAGATTGAAAGAGTAAATCGCACAAAAGTAGCAGATAATTTAATCAGAAGCCCATCCATTTTGCCAACACTTCTATAAATCTTCTTAACCATCTCATATGCTTCGTTTGTCGTCGTCGTACGAGAACAACTTTTAAGCACAATAGAGGCCGAACAAGATGCTGAATAGAGAGGAGCAAAAATTCCTCATGTTGCTTTTGTCACGAGCTTAAGTACACCCTTCTCTGAGATGTCGACGAATTTAGTATCCTACTTAGACGAAACAACTAAGTCCGTTCGCTGTCACCGAGTGAGGCCTGGCTTCGGCGAATAAAGTGAATTGCTTTGGATTAAATTATAATCTTGTTCCCTTTTGGTGTAGGAGCAGTGCAAATTGTAGCTTCTTTCTTTGTGTGACCCTAGGTCCAATAGTTTGATTCACCATAGAATATTCACTTCATGGAATCCCAAGAGCGCTTGAAGCTATTTGAATGTAGAATGTGTGCCTTTGAATGGCTTAAAATGACCCAATCAAATAAAAAATCATTGAATTCCCTGAATTGCATTTTTTTAGCCCCAATTTCAGTTTTTATTGATATTTTCAAGGTCTAAAATCAATGTATCTACTTGTTAGGAAAACCATAAAATCAACCATGATTATTCAGTGGATTTCGTCTTGATTTGCAATCAGAAATCACTTGAAAAGCACTTATAAATCTCCTTCATATTTTTTCATGTTCGTTATTGATTGTTCAAAACGCAATTCAGAGTTATTGATAAATATTTGCATTTGAAGCCCTTATTTGAATTGAAAATATGACTGTCTGTATAATAAAGAAAAGCTTGTATGTGGATGGAGTTTTTTAAGATAAATTATATTATAGGAATTTTGAGGAACACAAACAAATATACACGCTCTACTGGGAACGAAATCACTGCGCAATCATGGAGCGACATTAGCAGTTTACCAAGGGCAGCGAAAATTGAAACCCACCTCCAGGGATTCCACGCTGATTCACTTGGACGAAAAAAAAAATTAGCTTACTAATCCATTCCCGATACCAGTTATCGTATTACCTAACAGTAAATGTTTTGTCATGAGCAAAGCGCCATCCGCTTATTTCAACGATGAAATACGATAAGCGATGAATTTCTAGGTTAGTTTTTCAAAAAGGTTTTTTTGAAGACCAATTTACTTTACTCGTTAAAAAAATAATGTTGTTTGATTACTCAGATAAATCTTGTAAATTCAAGAAATTTCCAGCCTCATCAATATTTCATAACTTTTACACTTTTCATATAGCGCGATAGTAAAATTTGTGGGAACGGTTATGTTGGTGTCACAATAATACATCGAAAGGAAAAAAAACTGAAACTGAAAGCATTTAAAAAAAGATTATCGAACAAATTTATTGAAGGCGTTTGTTCACAGCAGAAATAAGTTTGAAAAATGCCAATCATCAAACTAAAACATTACGACAATAATACATATATGTATTAAAATTTTTGATTAAAATTTACGGTTCTTCTTCCAAGCAAAATTTAAATTCTAAGTCTCAAAATTGACTAGATTAGAAAAAAATCTTCCTAGAGGTTCTTCAAACCTTTTGAATATTAAGCAATAAGAGATTTTATTTTCCCTGTCTCTGTGAAAATCTTATGGTTTAGAGAAAAAAAAACTTTATTTCGAATCAATTTCCCATTGCATCAAAGGTTTTTTTGCTTTTAACATCGTAATGAAAATTTTTTTTTTAATTTAAGTCAAAAATATATCCTTTTTTAACAAAAATTTATATTTTAAATCAAATTATTATACATTGCTTCAAAAAAAGGGTTCGTTTCAACATTTTTTTATTAATCACAAACAGCTTTTATTCTTTTCCAATGAATCTACCTTTCTCTGCGTCGTTGAGACTCTTTAACCAATTTTTTTAAGTAACATAGGCGGACCTTGTCTAGTGAGGTCGAATCGTTCAACGTGAACCAGACGACCAAGGCCTTGCGCTTTATTTTATTGAAATTAGTAACCCGCTACATGTTTTTGAAAAATAGCGAAAAACCCAATTGTGGATGTCTAAAAATTAGTTTCCATGAACACTTTTACATGTTTCCTTCAAAACGGCTTAAGAAACCCTCTGCGCTCTCCTCGCCTACTTACTGTAAAAGTTATACATATCACCTTGGTGATTGTGAGAAATTGTGAAACGCTTGAAGGACTTTTTATGTAGCCACTAGCGTACAATTTGAGTAATTTATTTTTGATTATAGCAATGATGGAAGAAGAAATCACAAGGCATGCACTGGTCTCATTAAAGGGTATTCTCTAACCCATGGGAGGCCAAAATCTCACCAAAACGCCTTATTTGGAAGCTAGCGGAAAAGCAGAAAATGTGTTCCTTTAACTTGCTTGTGTGATAGTTTTATGAAAAAATATCTACTGTGTAAGAAATGACGTTGCTCCATTTGCTTCATTCTATTTTCGAACGCTACTGTTCGTCAAGATGCATTTCGGGAAGATTCGGGGCCAAAAATTTCTACAGAGTAACGGCACTTAAAAATGTTCCTGGGTAGTTGTTTTCATGGACCAATTTGCGAAAACAAGATTATTTAAAAAAGGACAAGGCCGTGCGAATGGGGGGGGGGGGGGGGGATTTAGGGGTTTAACCCCCGCCCATGGAGAATTTTTCCAAATAAAATTTTCAACGTAGTAAAGGGAAATTACCTGATCTTAAAAGGTCTAAAGAAGTGTTAACAAGAAAGTCAGGAATTTTTCTCAGCTTCGGCGGAAATTAATCTTTACGCACCCTAGACTTACCCTAGACACCCTAGATTTATCGAGACAACAAAATCTTAAAACTAGAATCCTCTACTTTATTACTTAATATTTTGATTTACAAATCATCTTGCTGATATGAAATAGTCTTCAAGAAACCAATTTCAGTCCTAATTTTATTTTGTGTTTATTGTTCTTCTGAATACTAAATGTGATAACATTCAAAAGCGATGAATGAAGTTTTAAATAAAATTTAGTTTTAGATATTTTTAAAGCAAAAAAACTAATCGTTTTGCAGGTTTGAACAAATTTTGTTAAATAAATTCAGTTTTTTTTCTAAACTTTGTTAACCTTCCAAAGCCGTTCGCTAAAGTCTGCTTCATTTAATATTGGAACACAAACAATTGCGTGTAGTTCAGTCATATATAACCGAATTCAAAATTTGTTTTTCATACAAATGTAGCATTTTCTTTACTCTTTCATAAAAAAAAATTAAAAAAAAATTCATTGCTGTTTCGAAGAAATTCTCGTACTTTTCCCGTAATACGGCACATTAGGCGGCGCACACCCTTTTCGTCCACCGTTTTGGCGATTTGATTCCACCAGTTCTTCATTTGAGTCATGTTCCTAACAAGTTTTTCCTTTGCCTTAAGCCTCCGCTTCGTGATTGCCCAGTATTTCTCTATCGGCCGGAACTGGGGGCAGTTTGGGGGGTTGAGGTCCTTCGGTATTACGCTGACCCCGTTCGTTGCGTACCATTCCATAACAGTTTTGCTGTAATGGCAGCTTGCGAGGTCCGGCCAAAACATTACTGGACGGTCGTGGGCACGAATAAACGGCAGAATCCGTTTCTGTAGGCACTCTTTTTTG
>NC_073692.1:341916803-341941803 GCF_029784155.1 Uranotaenia lowii
GATGGCCCTGTGGAAGCGGTCGCTATCGATAGTCCTGATTTCGAAATCAAGGTAGCCGCTACAGGAACACTCAATGGCAAAGTTACAATATGGGATGTAGCAAGACAAACCGCACGGGTTGAATGTGAAGATCACAACCGTACCGGAGTGACAAAGTAAATTTTGCTTATATATATTTTTTTGTTTTTGATTGAATCCTTATTTAATTTCATGCTTTCAGATTGCTTTGGGGCAAAGACTGTAGCTTGATTGGAGGAACCCTTGGTGGTGTGATAAAAGTTTGGGATCTGCGAAGTGGAGCCTTAAAATATGAATTGCTTGGTCATCGAAATGACATCCAGGATATGTGCTACGACGTGCAGCGAAATTTACTGCTTTCGACATCCGAAGATGGCACAGCAAAAATTTTCCATTTACAGTGATATTTGTATTGGAAGCCGCATTTTTTTAGCTCTTGTAAATAACTTTCATTGAAAATATACAGTTTTTTTTCGCGAGGAGAACATCTTTTCTGTTTATGTTTTGGAATCATTGCTCAAGAAGAATTGAAATGTTTCACAACCAAAAAAAGTTCAAGAATTTATTTTGATTTAAGAGGTAAAAGGAGAAAGGTAAAAAAGGTTTAGAACTTCAGAAATATGATTTCACAAGACAGCGAAATTTACATTTTTCCGAGGTGCAAAAAATCTGAATTTGATTAAATTGTTGATTCTAAATATTCAGTTTGTGTTTTACGATCAGCTTTAGTTTTCAAGATAACTTACGAAAAAAGGTAGAAATTCATTTAATAAATTTGTCCTTTTTTTAAGCTTAACTATTATAGACCATTTCTAGGATTATTGAAATAAAGGCTTTAAATCAATGAATAACTTTTCTGAAGACCGCGAGTGATTTTGTATTCTCAGTAAAAGTTATAGAAGTTTTTTATTTGTATTTTTTTTCCTAATATTGCAAAGCATACATCAAATCGATTTGTAGATTTCAACAAAGTTGTTATATGAGTTAAAATCTTAAATGTAGAATACTCAAAGACTCACTAGATTGATTTCACACGAAGTTGTCTTAATTAAAAATAAATGACAATTTTAATTTTTTAAAGCGTTGTATTTCTGAAATTAAAATATCTAAGCATGATCTGAATCGCCGATCGAATAAAGGATAATAAATAGATTCAAAATCTGTTTATAGTTTTCTTGTAAGTTTATTAGTTATCGAAGATCGATTTTACCCTAATCTAATCAGTTTTAAAATTTTCAAACACCATATCACGCAAAAAGAGGTGCTTTTTGTTTGTTAAAGGACTTTAACCTTAAGGTTATTCGTCCCTGCAAATTAGTTTATAATTTTTATTTGAAGGTTTCGAAATTTAAAATTTCATGCTCTGAATATTTTGTCGGTTTCAATTAGAATATTGGGTTCTGGAAAGGTGGAAACTATATTTTTCTAATTACAAATTTGGTTTCAAAGGCTTCCAAGAAAATTATGTTTTCAGAACACAAAAATTTAGAATTATAAAAATAAAAGAAAACTTATAAAACAGATTTCCTAAAATTTAAAAAGTTTAACTTTAAAAATCGGTTAATTTATTTGAAAATTAAAACAAAGCATGAAGAAGAAAATGAGAAGTTTTTTAACATTTAGATGTTTTTTTTTCAATAAACTCGTCTAACAATCTAAAAAATTTATTAATAGAATTAATTGACAACTCAAGGGAACATCATTTTGGTGCCTACGATTGAATGATTGATTTGGTAGAATTAAACGCGCTGAACTCGTTTTGTTTGTCAAATTTTGTCTATCACCTTGCGTTTTGGGGATATGGAGTTTATAAGCTTTAAAAAGTATCAGTTTTAGGTGAAATCAGTCATTGATAACTGATGAAATAACAAATCAACTTAAAAAAAAACCTGATTCTGAATTTGTTTTGCATGATCTAAAAAAGTTAATATCAACTATCTTTAAAAATTTGGAAAGAAATCATAACAACTATTTCTGACTTTACTAAACAAAGTTTTGAAAAATAAAAAAAAAAATTAACAAAATTTGTTCAAACCTGTAAAACGATTAGTTTTTTTTTTGCTTTAAAAATATCTGAAACTCGATTTGATTTAAGACTTCATTCATCGCATTCGAATGTGATGTTGAGCGTTTAGAAGAACAAGAATTACAAAAAAATATTAAGATTGAAATTGGTTTCTTGAAGAATATTTTATATCAGCACGATGTTTTGTAAATCAAAATTTTTAGTAATTAAGAAGAGGATACTAGGTTTTAAATTTTATTTTTCTAATTCTGACGACCATCATGAGTCATGGTACATGGCTTCCAAATTGTTAATGTTGAAAATTAGTATTCGATCAATTAATTTTGATGTTATGATGGTTGGTTTTAAATTCTGAATTTCTTTCGTTACACTTTCTAATAAAACCCATTCTACAGATGAGGTAGTGTTTTTGAATGTCAAGTATAGAGTTTCAGTACAAAATGTTGATTGAATTGCAAATCGAAATTTGCAATTAAAATAAGTAATTCATAAAAATGAAATGTTTCAAGTCTAGGGTGAGTTAAGACAAATTTCCGCCGGAGGCGAGAAAAATATCTAACTTCCTTGTTAACACTTATTTAGCACCTTTGAATATCGAGTAATTTTCCTTTACTACGTTGAAATTTATTTGAAAAAAATCTCTATGGAGGGGGGGGGGGGGGGGGGTAACCCCTAATATCAACTTGATGTACATTTTTCTTTCAATTTTGCATTTAAAAAACCTGAACACCCCTCATTATGAAAGTGTGTGTGTGTAGAATGGTGCTCTTATTTTGATTTTGGAATTCACTCTTCAGTTGTCAAAATGCCGTCCAAGGAAGAAGAGCAGCGTATCAAAATTTTGCTCGCGCATCGCGAAAATCCGAACTACTCGCACGCAAAGCTGGCAAAATCGTTGAAAGTTGCCAAATCAACCGTTACAAATGTAATTAAAGTGTTTGGGGAACGTTTGTCGACAGCCAGGAAGTCTGGATCGGGGGAAATCGAAAACCGGAAGCCGCTGAAACGACAAAGAGAGTTGCCGGTAGTTTCAAGCGAAACCCTAACCTCTCTCTCCGAGATGCCGCAAATAAGCTGGGTCTACAACCGTGCATCGAGCCAAAAATCGTGCCGGACTATCGACTTACAAGAAGGTAGTAACTCCAAATCGCGATGATAAACAAAATACGACGGCCAAAGCGCGATCCCGGAGGCTGTACACGACGATGCTGACGAAGTTTGACTGCGTGGTAATGGACGACGAAACCTACGTCAAAGCCGACTACAGGCAGCTTCCGGGACAGGAGTTTTATACAGCAAAAGGAAGGGGAAAGGTAGCAGATATTTTCAAGCATATGAAACTGTCAAAGTTCGCGAAGAAATATCTGGTTTGACAAGCCATCTGTGCCTGTGGCTTGAAAAGCAGTATTTTTATAGCTTCCGGGACTGTCAACCAAGAAATTTACGTGAAAGAGTGTTTGAATAAACGTCTGCTGCCTTTCCTGAAGAAACACGGTTGTTCCGTACTGTTTTGGTCGGATTTGGCATCTTGCAATTACGGTAAAAAGGCCATGGAGTGGTACGCCGCCAACAACGTGCAGGTGGTTCGAAAGGACAAGAACCCTCCCAACACGCCAGAGCTCGGCCCAATTGAGAAATACTGGGCTCTTGTCAAGCGGAACCTAAAGAAGACCAAAAAACTGCTAAGGACGAGCAGCAGTTCAAGGCAAACTGGCTTTCTGCGGCAAAGAAGGTGGCTGTACAAAATCTGATGGCAGGGGTTAAGCGTAAGGCCCGGCAATTCGGATTTGGAAAAGCAGAAGCCAAACTGAATATTTTTCCTGAATTTTATACTAATTAAACTTGAAAAAGCAATATAACTTGATTTTTTAAATAAACGACTTCACCGATTTACACGCGTTTTCCCTTGACCAAATTTTGACCGTATCGCCCTTTAATGTAAATTGAAAAGTTTTGCAGTTTCACTCCAATAGTTCCTAAGTTCTCTTTTATAGTCCTCAAGATTGTTTCCACATCACTTCCTCAGATTTTGCAGTTTTTCTTCAATTTCTGTCAAACGATTACCTTCTTATTATCGAACTTCAAAAGACTGTTTTTTTTACACAAAAGAACCAAATGTCCCTATTAACAAAAATGTTCTTGCGATAGTTTTATCCCGGCCGTGGCATCTTCAGGCAATGTTGAAGTGAGTACACTAAACTGACCATCGAAGTGCTCTCTTTTCTTACTTGAGTGGAATATTTTTAAAATGTTGAAAAAGATCGAATGAGGAAATTTTTCTCATTTCAGGAGTCCTGATTGCAGCACCCAACTTTTGTAACCATAATGAACAATCTGTCCCAATTTCATCACCGCTAACCCATCGTTGATGTCTTTCGTTTGCGAATCTCGCTTTAAGAATTTTCCTAAAGGCAATACAAAAACAAGTCCCTGTTTCGGTTCGACGAAACATTAACTTCGATTTACGACGCTTCTCCCCTATGAGAGGTCATTCATGGCGTTGCTGCTAAACATTTTGTGAAGGCGCAGAGGTTACGTTTCTTTTGTTTTTCTTCTCCCCGAATCTACGTTTCGTACGTTTATAGGTCAATCGGTTAATTACATGTTGTCGAACATCCTGGGTGCCAAGGTGTAGTACCTAAACTTCGTATCGAATAAATTGCTTTTTTTTAGCAGGCATCATTCAGTTTTGGTTAATTTCACAAAGTTGAGCGTGATATGTGTTTATTCATAAACTTAAATTGAAACAATAGCGAAAGTAACTTAAATTTTTCATTCAGCCCAGCCTCTTAAAATATCAATGCATAATCACTTTCGACAATCGTTTGGTAGCGCAGATTAATGGCTTACTTACGATTCTCGCCAGCTTCAGCGAGAGTAATCCAATTAATCACTGTGTTTTAAAACTGAAGAAAAAGCCCTTTCTAAGCGGCTTACACTTTCATCCGTGTGCATTCACCGTCCGGGCAGTTGCTTACTATTTGCGTTGAAATTTTCCCCAAACCCTACACGCCAATTTATGTAGGTACCCACAGAAATCACTCTTGGTGCGGCATAGAAATTGAAAATTACCATCTCATTAGGACTGTCTCGATTTCGATTGGAGACGAAGGTGGAGGCGGTTTCGTCTGTTCGATATACATAAGTATTTATCACTAATTGAATGCTCCATTTAGCCGGCTCAAAATGGATGGCATTATCATTGAAAAGGTTTTTTTTGAGAAAGGCGCCGCTTGATTACATATTCAGTCACTTTATGTCTAGAAACATGTTTATGTAAATCATTAAAATCACATTTGAAAAGATCTAAATTAATTACGCGAATGTATAGTGATTCTTCTTCGAACTTTTTGAACTTCAAATTGATCATTCTGAGAACTGTGTATGTGAATGATTTGGTCTTTGGTCAAACTTCAGCAAATCGACTAGTCTAACGGTTTTTTAACGACGTATAGAGGACACCCAAAACAAGTCTATCGAACGGAGAATGATTAATAGTGAGTTAATCATGTTTTATTTCTAGAGGACTCAAATGTGACCAACCCATTTTTACGGCCAAAACTTTCTGGCTCTATCCAGAGATGATCATTGATTGTGCAGACGCTGAAACTTGTATTCATAGCATAGCAATAAAACCTTGGTTTAGTTGAACAGTTTGAACGAACGAAAATAGTAATTTACAATTATTAGGGAATTTGAAAAATACTTATGCAATAAATTACCCCTCAAAATAAGTTTAAGTTTGAGTTTTGTCTTTTATTTCTAAAGTTATCAATTTACAAAAAAAAAAAAAAAAAACAGAACAATCTTCCAATCCCTGAGTATCCATCAAAAGCAACCGAAAAGAAAGGAGGCCAAAAATTCTGTGTCTTGTCCAAGCTTCAGGAATAATGGTTCCAGTTTTTTTTTGTTGTGCTCTCTCCGAATGTTACGCTGCATACCTTTTTAGTTTTCTGTTCTTTTATGATACAGTATTTTTATGCTTGCATGGTTCATGAACCTGTTCTGCGAAAATATGTGTGTTGCAAAAATCGGAAGGCAGAAAACATGCCCCTAAAAGAATTTTGGGAACTGATTTGCTTCTCGGTTGTCCGTTTTGGTTCACCTTTGATGGATTGTAAAGAATTTGATCAGCAATGAGTGGAGAGTTTTATCAATTCAAAGAAGCAAAAAATGAAGTTTTGGTTTATTTGTTATTTTTTGTGAATTCGATTCTTGGTTTTGGAAGAGCGTATCAAAAACAGCACTTCAGTTATGGGCAATGGCGACCGTCATAATTGGGTAAACGGATTTGAACGCAAGATATCTGAAACAAGTGCTGTCTCATTAGTTTATAGGGGACATCAACTGCATAAAACATTTGGAATTGGAAGCTGTGGGCTCTGAGCTTGCTCTCTGTGGATAACAAAATGCATTATTGTTAATGTCATTACTAAAACCAAATTGAACAACCAAATTCTGACATCCGAAAAGGGTTAGCCTAAATAGCAGCACGTTATCCGAACAAAAAAAAACAATTTTTATTTGATATGAACTTTATGAGATCAATTTCACGTAGGGGAAAACTGTACAGAACGCACCAGCTAAGCATTAACGCTATTTACAGCGCAAAAAATCATGTTAGAACCGAATTTAACGTTTACGACGATTCAGGGATTTATTTTACGTCTTACAAGAAAGATATATAACGATAAAAAGTCAATTTTCATGATATATTTGTTAAGAACTCAACCAGCTAGAGAACACACCGTGGGATAGAACGCCGAAATTAGTGAATAGAACGCTCCATATCGGAAGGGTGGTCAGAAATAGAATAATGATTATATGGAATATAATGATTGTTTCATCAAATGTTTAGAAACATGATCATCGCATTTTTTTAAACTATGCATACTTTGTCAAAAAACTCCTTTGTTATTGCTAATCGTATCGAGAATTTTGAAGAAAAACCTTTGATATTCTTATAAGCAAATCGCCTCAGAGAAGGCAACGAAATTCAATTTCTTAAAACCTTGCCTTGCCTCAATTTTGATATGATTATTTTCAGTTAAAATTTGTGAAAATTAAACGAAATACGAAAAAAATATTTATAGTCATCCGAAGTGGCATACGGTTTGCCAGAAAACCTTAAATATTAATCATGAAAAATGACAAGTTTTACTCAGATCCGATTTATCCTTCTGTTTCTAAGAATTTTAGTGGTTTAAATGGAATTTTCATCTAAGAAATGATAAAGAATCTTGTTTGCTGCAACAACATTGAAGAAAACATCATTCGTAGCCATAAAATGGCGTATTTATGAAAAAAAATGGCATGGCACATATTACCCCGCTGGTGCGTCTTGTACAGTTTTCTCCTAAATCAGATAATCTTGTGAGATTTTCCCGATAGATTGAATGTAGGCTGTTTAAGCCACAGCAAGCTTCGAGAATTGGAGTTATCGCAGATTATACCCTCATTTACCTTATATTTTTTAAATTAATCAGAAAAAAATGAGATCCAAAATAGAATCTATTTTGTGCGCTTTTTTCCAGAGAGATCAAATTTAAGGGAATTCAAGTTAAAATCAGCTACATATATCTCAATTTTTCGAAGTGTAAGGTGCATTTAACAGCCTTAATAGGGTTTCTCAGTGTCATGTGACTCAAAGTTTTCTTCTGAATAATTAAAAAAAAAAATGAATTTAAGGGTAACAGCAGCTTAAACAGCCTTTGTTCGATTTCAACGGAAAAATCACACAAGATAGGTTTCACTTGGTACTGGTGATAATTTGCGATATCTATGGAAAATAAACGTGTTTATGGCAAAAAAACCGTGTAAATAGAAGTCATGTACGGAAAATAAAAAAAGTATAATTTATCGAGAAGCGAGGTGATTTTTTTCCACCCATCTTTCTCGCTAAATATAACCTTTTGCGGATTTGATACCGCTTAAAAACCCTTGTTGTGAAAACAAATATTGCATACTTCTACAATTGAGTCGAAAAATGTGGTACATGAAAAAAGGCAGATCATTTTGAAAAAGCGAAAAGAGGGGGAAGGGTGGCGGGAAGAGTGGTGAGGGCACACTGCTCCTCCTTCCTCACTTCAATTTCACTGAACAAAATCAGATGTATTTCGAAAAATATAAAATACGAGAAGAATTAGGAAATCTTTGAACAAACTTTTTCAGCATTTATAGAACAACCAGCAAATCAATAATATTCACTCCAAAAAATGTTAATAAAAAGGAAATTGTCATAATTTGAACATCTGGAAGTTTGAAATTGTCACACTCAAAGATCTTTAAAGAATTTATTGTTATGAATGTCATTTTACAAATGAAAATTATACACAAGTTGTTGAGCTTCCGAATATTAGTGCTAGGCCAAACAAAAAGTAGAGTTTTGAGATAAGTTTTAGTTGATTAAGTATTGCTATGAAGTTCAAATTGATTAACGGTGATTAAATTTTTCATTGGAGTAATTTACTGAATACTTATTTAGAAATTTCGTAATATTATTTTCAATTTGGAAACACAATCCTCGTTCAAAGTTTTGATTTTGATTATTCAAATTCTCAATATAAATTTAGTTATAAATAAGATTATCAAAATCAGATACTGAAGTTAAAGCTTCTGGAACTTAATTTTTATTGATTTGCTCTTGAATTTCAGGTTAGAATACGAAATTTTCAATTTTAATTGTACTGAAACAAACAAATAGTAACAAATAAATTATAAAGAAAGTGAAAAATCTTTTTTTTTCATGTAGGTACCTATTCATAATTCCAAACTCTTTAAATGATATTTATTTATAATAATAAACATAAAATGAAGCCATGAATGGTTAATTTGGTGGAGAGTATTTATCAATTGCAATTGAAATAGCCAAACTTTCAGATGTAGAGTATCAAACCTTAAACTGGAAATTTCAAAATTATTATGAGGATGAGCTAAAAGCTGTTTCGGCGATATTATTGAAGTGGATCTTAAAATCCAGCAGTATAAGTCAAAAGTCACAAAAAGCTCTTTCGAATGTTAGCTTGATTGCAAAGATATTTTATTCTATCAAGATACTCGGCTGCATAGTTTTTCGAACTAGTAGTCTGGGACATCAATTCTTTGTTTATGGTGCTGCCATCAACGAAAAAGGCTTCAAGCTTCCAACTTGCATTCAAGCTTGCAAACACATAAGTTATGCATTTGATCGACGAAACAACCTACACGGGCAGAAAAAATGAACCCACCCAAAACAACAACCCCAGGTCAACAAGGTCCCAGTGAGTGAAAAAGATTTACTTAGCAAAATTTGATAAAAATTAGAGGAAAAAAAAATGTTAAGATGACCATAAATTATATATGTTATTATTCGGGAACTATTTTAAGCCTGGAATAATGTGAATTTCAAATAATTTTTCGAAAAGATTTAATTTAAAATTTAATTTATTTAGTTAAAAATTCATTGACGAAATCGAAAATAAATATTCTTTGTTCTTGCGTATATTGAATTGATTGGACCTGAATTCTGAAACATTCTTGGTATATGCCTCCGGGCCATGCCGATTGATCCTGCTGCTGTAAGGGCGGTTTCTCCTCCAAGTAGGATTCTTAGGCCGAGAACCGAAACTTGCTCGATAGGTATTCCTCTATGAATCCTAAACGATCCTCCAGGTCGTTCTCATTATTATATTTTTTATGTTCCGTTCCTCGCAAATAGCTCCCGTGTGGTTCACTGCAATAAAAAAATTATTATTTATCGGTACATTTTTATAAACTAAACAACTTACCAGGCACCCAGTCAGGATGTTTCAAGAGAATCCGTTCAAGAATCTTGACCGGGGATGCACTCGTCGGGCAAGAAAAATATCTTCGGCTGTGGTAGCAAAACAAAATTTTGGCGATGATTCAAACACTCGTTTTTATGTTAAGCGAACTTACCGAGAAAACAAATAATCTTAATAATCTCTTCACGTCGTGATACATGTCGCATACGATCTAAACTTTCTGATCCGAAAATCTCTACTTTTTTCTGCTAGTTTAAACGCTAGCTCTGACAACTGACAAAAAAAGTTTTTTGAACTAGGTGTAAACAAAAACTTCAAAGCATGCTGTTTAAATTTGTGGTAAAAGTTTTATTCGTCAATATTATTTTGGCGCTAGTGTTTTGTCCCCAAAATTTCTCAGAAGCCGATAGTACCTGTTGATTGCCTTGTTGCCGAAAAAATAATTGACTGATAACGGGAAAGTTTTAATCCACAAGGGAAAAAATAAAACATAGACAAACTGATTTTTGAAAATTTTTGCGTCCTTAACTCGATGTTTTTTGACATATTTTTTGTCAGAAAACTAATTAGTTTAGAGTTTAATCGATCAATGATAACTGGTAAAGCAACTGACCTATTCAAACAACAAATAATTATTTTGAATCTATAAATCATATTTTATTCATTCATCGATGCAGATTTTTGGGAAGAATGCCACGAAGTGGCTAATTTCCGAAAAAACGATACAGATTTTGTTCTAAAAAACAACGATTTGAAAAAAATAAATTTACCATTTTTTTTTTAAATTCTATAATTTTGTCGTCCAGAAGTCACGGTAAATTACTCACATTCTTCACAAAAATTGATCATGAAGTTAGAACCTTTTTTTCTAAATCTTTTTGATACTTTAGACTTTTGCTTAAAAGTGCACAAATTTTTTCAATGAATTTTTACCTTTCATTTTTAAAATTTATACCGAAAAACAGAGCAGATAGAAAAAATACAAATTTGCATTCAGTACCCCTAAATATATCAAAGTCAGTTTTTAAATTCTTTGCACCTCGGAAAATTTGAATTTTGTTTCTTTGTGTAATAATTGTGAATGCAGATTTTGAGTTTTAAAGATGAATTCAAATTTCTATCTCAAAAAACCAATTCCTCCATATTGAAAGAGCTTTTATAAATAGTTTTATTCCTTTTTGGCTTTAAAAACTCAAAGAGAACGAAAAAATTACAAACACTGCCCACAATTTCTTCTTTTGATTTATTTTTGCTCTGGAACCTTTGTGTTTTATTAACGCATTAACTTGAATTTAGAAATCTTTAAAAGGTTTTTAAAACCTAAACTCTAACTATTGAAATTTAAAATTTTCATATTCAATTTCTGTTTGGTAGTATATACTTGAATCTTTTTACGTTTGTATCCCATTTACCCGAAAACCATTGCCCAGAATGAATTTTTCCCAGAATGACAAATACCCGAAATCAAACCCTAGAATGAACCATTTCCCAGAAAAAAATTCCCCAGAATGCACCATTTACCAGAATTTTTTTTTCCCAGAATGGACCATTTCCCAGAATTTTTTTCCCCAGAATGGCACAAATCCCAGATTTTTTCCCCTAGTATTTTTATTTGTTTTTTTCTAATGAATTCTTGAATATTTCATATGATTCAAAATTATTTTTTCAAAATGATTTTTTAAATGAAACTACGACTTTGAAATTTTCCAACTTAATTTATTTTAGAACCAATATTGTTTTTTGTTTATGGTTTGGGTACTTTAATTGATTCAATGCTTACCATGGTCCTTTAAAAAACCGTTTTGGCATCCGACTCCTCACGCTGCGCGTTCGAACTTGAAAGACGTTTTGTCCTTCACGCTTTCGCGTGGCGGACGGGGCTAATTGATCACCCCTAGCTTTCACGCAGACCTAGGAAGCCCCAGCAGACCTAGACCAATGTCTTAGGGCCGCCGCTTCCGACGGCGGGTCGGCGGCCTCCTCGGATTTGGGAGCTTCGGCGGCTTTGTTCCGCCTCAGCCCCTTCATCCTCGTTGGTTGCGGCCTTGCCGCTAAAGAATAAAGTTATGAAACCCTATTTTTTTTTGTAACAATTCCTTTTTTTTAAATAATTTCTAGTAAGGATAAATGTTTTTAATTTTCTGGGAAATGGTCCTTCTGGCGAAAAAATTTCTGGTACATGGTTCATTCTGGTGAAAAAATTTCTGGGAAATGGTACATTCTGGCGAAAAATTTTCTGGGGAATGGTTCGTCTGGGGAAAAAAATTCTGGGGAATGATTCTTTCTGGCGATTGGAATTCTGGGTATTTTTCTGGGCAATGGTTTTCGGGTAAATGGAGTACAACCCTTTTTACTGCCATCCATTATATGAATGCTTGATGTGATAGATTTCAAACCAAATTAAATTATATTGGATCTTTTTTTTTTTTTAATTTCTTTATATAGGTTAGTTTGAATTTTCATAGTTCATATTTGAATGATGTCAAATCGAGGGAGAGATGAATTCGTGCAAGAGAATCTTTACTGTGATTCAAAAACTCAATTGTTATTTTGCAATCGAATTATTAATTCCTTGTAAATGCAAGTGAAAATAGTCCTGCATTGGATTTTGGAATGAGTTAGATATCACTTTGTAAATATTTAAAATTGTCAATAAACCAACAGTTAAGAAAAGAAAAAATACAGAATTGGAAATTCTAATATATATTTGAATTTCAGATTCGTCTTTGCGAATCTTAGCGAATTCAGTGTTATAAGTTATAACAATATTCACTTCCCTATTTAACTTTTTGAAATTTGTCATTCCATTAAAATTCATAACATAATGAAGTATTATGAAGCTCAAATTTTGAAACAAATACAAAATTTATCACAATTTTCTCATGTAAAATTAGGAAAATGAGAGATATTAGTGACAATAAAAAAAAATGTCCCTACATTTCATTATCTAGCTCAAATGTTAAGTGGATAAATGGTTAGCAAATTCAAATTCAACACCCTTAGTAATTCAACAGAAGTTGATTGGTATAATTCGGTCCAAGGAATTGCAAGTTACAGCTGGTTGATTTTGGTAGACCGACTTTTCTTCAATCTTGAGCCTTGTGATAAATAAACTTTTTCGTTGATTAAACACCCCCACGGAGTGGAAATTTTTTGAAAATTCAAAAGCACAAGTACTAGGGAAAATTCAAAATTTTTATAGAAATTCGAGCATTAACGGTTATTTTGTAACGGTTTTTTGCCGCTTGGGGGGGGTGATCACCCCGATCACCCCCCCCCAACTTTAAAGTAACAGTAAGATTCTGATTCAGTTAAGCGTTCTTTGAGCACGTATGCAGGCGCGGTCCTATGGGGGGGGGGGGGGGTGATCGGGGTGATCACCCCCCCATAGGACCGCGCCTGCATTGGATGAACGTGCTCAAAGAACGCTTAACTGAATCAGAATCTTACTGTTACTTTAAAGTTATTCAGTATCGCCGTATAGAAACTACTGGCTGATCCCATACGGTTTTAGTTTCGGTTTTAGCTTTAAAGCTGGGGAGTTTGAATTTGATTCGTAATTGGGACGCATTTTCACGACAAAATTGCTAAAAATATGAAACAGCAATTCTAAGCGACCTATTTGCTTGTCTACACAGCAAAAAATTTCTAAAAGTACACGGAATCTAAAAAACAAGTGATCTATTTTTTCTTGAGTATAATTGCAAAAGGATGTAATTTTAAACTCCTTTTGATGTAATATTAGACGTTTTTCAAAAATAGGATAGAAATAAACTGTTTTGATGTAATTTTACATCGCGTCATGCAAAAATCAACCGGTCAATGAAATTTATGTCACAAACAGTGTAAAATTAGATCTGTTTGATTTAAAATTGAATGCAAATATTTGACTTCTGCCTTTTTATATTTCGTTAGTTTGCTCACAACGTAAACAAGTCGAAAAATTATTCGGAAACGGGTCGATCAAAGGCGTAGCTACCTACAGCAGCACTTCTAGAGTCTTTTTAAGTCGTAGGTATACATGAAAAAAGAATGCGGTTGAAACTGACTAGTTTTTTCTCCATTACAGCAAGGTCAGATTTTTGTGCAGAAGTGTCCAAGTGCTGACCGCATTGATTTCAATTTAAAATTACACGCTCCAAAAATTACATCCTTGAAAAAAATAAACCGTGATAAAATTTAACATCAAAATCGATGTTCCGTTTTCGTGCATCGTTTTCGATCTTAATTTACAAGAATTTTTCTTGCTGTGTACCAAACTGTGATTCAAAAGAAGAAATTGATTGACTGTCGAAAAAAGGATCGTGTACGAATTTTCTTTTTATTTCTTATGCATAATAACGAAATTATTTCAAAAACATATAAAAGTTAATATGAACGACCCCTTTTTTTCTCGACTGCTTTAAAATTTGAATCCAGGAATCATATATCTGTTTTGTGAAACACCCGTGAATGATATTTTGTCTGGATCTCAAGCATAACAAAGAAATAATTGCAAAAACATTAAATAGGTCATATGGACGATATCTTTTCTGTCGTCTAATGAAAAGTTTGAAATCAGGAATCGATCTCTTGTCCAGTAAAACTATCGTGGTTGAATTTTCGATGTTATGCCTAATAACATAACTATTGCAAAAACATATATAAAATATCATGCACGACCCTTTTTAATATCTGCTTGTCAAAATTTGCCACCTGAAATCAATTATCTGTGCTTTAAAACTCCCATGTTGATATGTTCATTAAAATCCGATGATAATCAAAACAATATTGCAAAAACAGTGAACCAATGATATGAACGATCCCTTTTGAAGACTCCTGACCCAAAATTTGACCTCTGAAAGCAACAGAGCGTCCCTCAAAACTCTTATTTGGAAATTTTCATCTCAATCCAATGTACGATAGCGTCAATCTCGCAAAAATATTAATCAGTTGATATGGACGCCCCCTTTCATCGACCCCTGACCCAAAATTTGACTCCTGAAATCAATTACCCGTCCCTTGAAACTCCACTGCGCAAACTTCCATCTCAATCCTATTTATTCTAGCGTTTACATCGCAAAAAAGGGTCGACCCCTGACCAAGATTGCTAAAAAACATTCTATGTTTTGGCGAAAAAAATTCTGACTTTCTGTGATTTAACCCAAAACTCTGTGATGGTTTTCTATGATGCTATTTCCTAAGGTTTAGTTGAAAATTCATGAAAAAATGGGTCTTTTTGACACTGAGCAAAATCAATTAACCTTACTAGTCTTCACGAGGAATCGAATATATGGGAATTGATGTTGAAATCAGTCATAACACAATTTTGAGAAGAGTGTGGTGGCTGCAACAAATTTCATTCGTTTCCTCGAAAAAAAAAACACTCACTAACGGTCTAGTTATGTTCATATTTTTGAAGTCGGAACATACTTTTGTAGTATTTAAAAAATTTAGGGAAATTTAGGGTTAAAACGGCCATAATTCTAAAGTCTGATGCGTGCGGTGGCTCAAACAGTTTTCATTCGATTTGTCGGGAAAAATCACACATAAAAAGTCTCGTTTATTTCAAAACTTTTGAGTGCGAACATACTTTTTTCTAAACTATCTGGAAAATGTAAGTAAGGAAATTTATGGAAAAAGCAGCCATATCTCCATTTTACAAAGCGTATGCGGTGGATCAGACAGCTTTCAATGAATTTGTCGGGATAAATCACACAAGATAGGTTTTGTTCTAATTTCTTTAATTCAGAACATGCCTTTTCTGAATTATTTGAAAAATATAGGTGTGTTGGGGGTCAAAAAAGAATTCGTCTCTGTTAGTGAGCTCGTGCAACATCAAAAACTATACCCAATCAGTTCAATTAGGATTTTTTTTACTTAAGAAAAGTATGTTTTCTTCGATTTTGATAGTCTACGAGGGCAGATATTGAACTTCTTCGTGGTTTATATACTTTTTTGTCCCCTTTCAGGGAATTTCAAATGATAAACATATGGGTTTAGTGACCGAGTAAATTTAGGGAATCATGTTCAACAAGTTATGTCGTGAGACGGAATACTATTAAAATAATAAAAATTAATAAGTGGTTGATTTTTTTTAGCCAAAGTTCTATTTTTTATGAGGAGATTAATCACCATAATTCATGTTTGTTACTTAATTTATCGGCCTTATCGGCGAAAAGCACCACTTCATAGTAGTTGGCCCGTGCCGAGAAAAAATTTGGTATGTGATGATAATGCTATTAATAGATTCTACCTGCTCATTTTCATCAGCTTTCAGTTCTTCTAATTTTATATCCATCTATGAAATTTCATAGATGTTCTTACTAAAAAGGAAATCACTTGCACCGATAAGGCCAATAAATGATGTAACAAACATAAATAAGAGGAATAGTGATAAACAATAGTTAATTGAATATATGTAACTTTTCATAATATCAGCTGTGGTCTTTTAAACCAAGCGTTTTAATGTTTCTATGCAATCTTTTGAAGTATCTGAATTCATATCAATCAACAGTTTATTATTATTATTTTTGCAAAATGACTTATCTCTCTTGGAAAAGACAGATTTCAAGGACATTTTTCCTTTGGGGTCAGTTTATAAAGACCACAAAAGTTAAACTTGGATTTTTTTAAATAACTCAAAGCAAAAAGATATTTGGACAATTTCAAAGATGTATATTTTTCTTTAATCGCTTGAGTAGTTTTGATTTTAACGAATCAGTAATCCAGTTATTTGTGACCCTAAATGACTATCAGTCTTTTTTTATTGGGTAATGTTATTCAAAAATTTAAAAATGAGGAAATTTCTTGAACTGATGTAAAACGATTTTGATGATTTAAACGGATTTAAAATAAAACTATGACATTTTCAAATGGTTCAATTTTAAAACGTTGCTTGGGAGTATGCTTAAAGGGTAAAATAAAAGTCTAATCATAAACCTGTTTTTATCCGTTGATTACACAAGTTTACAGTATTTTTGAACTTAGTAAACTGAAGGTAATTTTTAATGTAAAATCGGGCGTTGAATCCAAAAATGAAGTACAAAAAAATCTCAGTAGAACCGTTTTTGAGTTATGCTCCAAATATGAAATTTTGGAAAAATTAAAATAGCTCTTGTACTTCCAATCGTGTTGCAGTCTTCGGGTGGAATATTTGTCTCAACTTTAAGAAAACATTTAAGAAAATTAACCATATCACAATCGGCTGGTGATGAAAAAAGCTATTGATGAAAAACCAGTATTTTTCGTTCCTCCCGGGCAAAATACCTTAAAATTTTATTCACGTTTGAGACTCAAGCTACCCCTACCTATGGTCAGATCATCCTGAAATGGGGCATGTGACCTTAAGGTAAGCTAATAAATAATTTTGACTTGGAGCGAGTGAGATTTATCATGTTTCATTCTTATTATACTATGATAAGTGTACTGCGGTTCGTTAAATTATTAAAAACTGCAAAAAGTACTGTTATGGTAAAATAGCCATAACTTCTTCAATTTTCAACCGATTATTTATCAAAACCACTTTGAATCATTGTTTTGAATTGACATTTAAGCGCAAAAGAAAATCCGATTTTTTAAATATTACCATCGAGTCTAAAACTTTCGCTGAAACAAAATTTTCTCTAAAAAAATGCGTTTTTTATAATTTTTTCTATCATATAGTCACTAATATCAACAATACTGTTGATCAAACGCAAAAACAGTGTTCAGATGATCGATAGAAAACGTATTCACCTTCAATATGCAAAAGAGGGATTTTAAATTACTGTTATGCCGTCCGAGATATTTTAATCTAAGTACAAGAACTTTTTTAATTTTTTCGAAATTTCATATTTGGAGCATAACTCAAAAACGGTTCTAATGAGATTTTTTTGAATTTCATTTTCGGATTCAGCGCCCGATTTTACATTAAAAATATTGGTCAGTCAATCAAGTTAACGATTTTTTAAAAATTTTGTAAACAAGTGTTATTATACGCGAAAGTTTATAATTAAAAGTTTAAGGATTGCAAATGCATATTTCTAAACCATTTTTAATTTTGCTTTTTGTGTTTAATCTTTTCAGTTCTGGAATTGCCGAAAAAAACGAGCACTTTATATTTAAAAAAAACTAGATGAGATAGAGAGATAGAAAAATTGATAGAGAGAAAGAGATAGAAAGAAAGAGATAGAAAGAAAGAGATAGAGAGAAGGAAAGAGAAAGAGATTGTAAAAATATATTAAAATAGAAAGAAAAGAACGATTTTCCTTCTATAGCACATTTTATTTAAAGTTGGCATTTTGATGTTGGTTGATAGAGAAATATTTTTTTATGAGTAGGTATGATCATTTTTGTAGAGTGTTCGAAACACTCAACAAAAATTATTACAATCGAAACACCAAAAATGAAATGATTTGCTGTTTTCCAAGTGATTATTAACTAAACGCTACCAATCTATTTAACAAATGGCTAATTCCTCTCTGTACCATGATTTGCAAATGAATCGGCCAGTCAAAACACGTGCTTCTTCTTTTTATTTAAGTTTACAGACCGATTATGCAATCGTTACCAATAAAAGGTTGCTCCATTGCTTATATAACCCGATCAAGTGAAAACGAAAAACAAACTTACAATTGAAAATCGAATTTTGAAGCAGATGTTTTGATATAGGAACCGAAAAAAAATTAAACGCTTGCGCGGAATGTCTGCTGCTGCTAGTAGATAGCCAGACTTATTTAGCCCACGAAAACCTTGATGATCAATTTTTCGGGCAGGAAATTCGAATCGCTACCAGCAGCTAAGCTAGTAAGTAGTGCGAGAGCGCCTTCAAAGTTGTCGACAAGAGCAATCGATGTTATCAGAGCAATTGATTAGGTTGAATTTCGGTTTTCGACCGAAGCTTGGCGAGGTTTGGTTCAACAAAATTGATGGTTTTGGCATTTTTCCGGTGCGTTCCGTTACGCCTGGATTATCACTTTAGTTTTGAGGATGTTTTTTGGTTCTCATATGGCAACTCGCACATTTTTTGACTATTTCTCGGTTAAAGTCGAATTGCGCGGATTAAACTCGAGTCGTGAAAGGCGGAATTCGGCAGTGAGGTTTCTGGCTGAGCGAAACTGCCATAAGTGGTATATTGCTCCCGAGAAGGTCATGACAGTTGATGCGCGAAAAAAACAAGACCACATGTTTTGAGGTTCGATGTCCAATTGTCGGTTTGAAAGTTGAACTGATTCGATAGTGTACTCTTCAGAGTTCGACAAATCGGTCTCAAGTTTCGTAAGCTCTTTGATCTTCGTTGTGGTAATTGAAGATTGTACTTGTGTTTCGAAGGTGGACTGCATTTGATTTGTGTTCTTACGGTGTGGAAGAAATAGGAGAAAAAACGTGCATGCAATAACGAATGATCTGGCTTTCCTATCAGTGAGGTACCAATGGAACTGAAGCTACTGATAGTAATTAATGCTTCCGATAAATAGCATCGAGCTGTTTGAACTCATAATTCGTTAATTCAACACGAAAAAGAGTGCATTTGAATGTTTAACATCCCTTTTCATAATCAACGGAATTATTGATAATCACCCGACCAGTTATTCGGAAATTTTTTGCGATGTGGAACTAGATGAATGCGATTTTCAATGATGATTACTGATAGCTGCCACGTGTGTGTTAATCTGAAGTAATTGTTTATATTGAAATTATTTTTAATGACTTGAGCAATAAGGAGGTAAAGGTATACCTTCAAGCATAATCTGGTTATGCAATGTGAAAGTATTTGGGTTCATTTTATTAACATCTGAAGACAATTGATTTTTAATTATTTCGTATCCCGAAGAACCCAGATTGAAGTTGGATTATTTAAAAATATGCTGAAAGTATATTGAGTGTTAATTGTGCGGTTCTATCACAAATACTTAATTTGATATACTTATCCGTTTTCCAGTAAATCATTAACAAAGTTTAAAAAGAAAACTTCTAACATTCTAGATATAATTTGGTTTTAATGACAACCACACAAAATGATTCTAACTACTAGTCAATACGATTCATGTAACTTTAAGCTTATTACTGAGTTGCACAAGACATTTTTAGCCAAAGGGATATTACTACAAAACTGATCAATTTCTAGTTTATAACGTAAAATTATTTTTCATATTTTAATATTCAGCTGCTGTAAATTCCAGATTTTAAAATCTTATTTCTTTATGTGTCCCAAATCGATTTGTTTTACTTTTCAGACGTAGTGGAAAATGACTCATTGGGTATTTTTCTTGAAAATTTGCACAGATATAGTTGGAAGTGTGTTATACACAAGGTGTTTTTCTTTCATATTTTATCTGTGTTTCGAAAATTGAAAAAATAGAGCCAATAAAGGAGCTATGGGGAAAAATACTGAGCTATTTTGAAGCAGACACTCAGTGAACATCTCAAGGAGGTCAATTTTGAGGAAGAAATGACGAAATAGTTGGTTTGAAGAAGTACCTGCATTCAGATGTTGTACAAAATCTTTCGTACTTAATGTATCCAATGTAGACTGCAATTCCTAAAAACAAATGGATCACATGCTGAAGGACCATTCTCACTCCACTTGAAAAAATCATATTTTATCAATCAACATGTTGAAAAACTTCAGAAGGAAGGGTGCCAGAAAATATCTACTACGACAAAATTGAAGTGAAACCGTGCACCTATAATCAATACTCATAACCATTTAACATGATTTTCTAATAAGATTGATAATAAGTTCGAATTATTTGAAAATTATTTGAAATAATCATTTCATGGCATACGCGCATTCGTCGCCTATACCAAAATGAGGTGATTTCGTGCACCCATGGTGAAAAAATATCTTAAATTTATAACAAAAATATTATAGAACAAGTAACAAAAAAATATCAAAAAAAAGTTCAAAATAACATGTAATAAAAAAAATTTCCCCTTTACCATTCATTTTGACTAGTCACGGTCCAAAAAAGTATATTCAATTTGACGGTCCTTCTAGTGTTAAACTTAATGTTGACCGATTTTGTTTATTTTAGATGCATTGTGTTTGTTTTGTTTATTCTGATTTCTCAATATTTATAAATAAAGTCTATATGTTTCACCAGTTTATCAGAAATAGGTTCCGAATGAAAAACCAATTTTATAAAAAAAACTAGCTGATCCCATACGAACTCCGTTTCGCTTTCAACTTGGAATATTTCATAAACAGTTTGTATGAAAGTCAATTGCCAAGCATTTTCCAGATGCAACGTCAATATTGCTAAAAACAGTGAACAATTAATCTATATTGACGACCCCTTTCGTCGACCCCTGGCAAAATATATGAAAACAACCGTGTGCAAACTTTCATCCCAATCCTATGTATAATATCGACGATATAGCAAAAATATTGAAAGGTTAATATGGACGACCCCTTTTGCCGGCCCCGTACACTGAATTTAATACCTGAAATCCATTGCTCGTCTCTCAAAACTAACGTTTACCAATTTTCGTCTTAATCCGATGTATAATAACGACAATATCGCATCAACAGTGAATAGTTAATATGGACGACCCCTTCGGCTGACCCCTGATCTTAGTTTAGATAGGTGAAATCAAATTTTTGTCCCTAATAACTCCTATGTGCCAATTTTCATCCCAATCCGATGTATAAAAACGTCAATATCACTAAGGTACTGAAAATTTAATATGGACGACCCCTTTTGCCAGCCCCTTACACTGAATCTGATTCCTCAAATCGATTACACGTCACTCAAAACTCTGGTATACCAATTTTCATCTGAATACGATGGATAACAACTTCAATATCACAAAAACAGCGAACAGTTAATATGGACGACGCCTTTGGCCGATCCCTTTCACAAAATTTGACACCTGAAATCGATTTCTCGTCTTTCAAAACACTCATGTGCAATTTTTCAACACGATCCGACGAAAAGTATCGTCAATATCGCGAAAACAATATTTGTCTTCTATGGACGACCCCTTTCAGAAGGGGTCATCCGAAAATCTAAAAACAGCATCCATGCCAAATTTCAGACCTCTAGCTCTTAAGACGGCTGAGTCTATAGAGGACAAACAAACAAACAAACAAACAAACAAACAAACAAACAAACAAACAAACAAACAAACAAACAAACAAACAAACAAACAAACAAACAAACAAACAAACATACAGAAATTGCTTTTTATATATATAGATTAACAACTTCCAACAGCTTTTCTGTAATTAAGTTTTTTTTTTGTTTCTATCAATTTTTAACAGCGTTTGGTATCGCTTACTGAAAAATTAGCGCCGCTAGTTAAATCGCAAACTCATTCAAAGTTAGCGATTGCTAATTAAATACGCCTAATGTGCCGAAAAAGTTATCGCTTCAATCAAAAAGCACTAATCGCTAATCGCTAACTGTTGAACAACATCAAGATCGGGACAAATATCAAATTCTTCATTTGTAACGCCCTTCCTCCCTTCGATGTTTACAGCTTCCCAAGCAGGAATAAATAAAATTTTAAGTATTTCATTTCGATAAATTAATGGATTTTTTTTACTAGCAGCAAAACATAACTGTCAAAGATAAGAATTTTATCATCTCTCTGTGTTTTACAAATAAACAATTACTAAAGCAAAAAATTACTACAGCAAAAAAAAAGAATGTGGAGGATGGGAGCTATTTTTTTAAAATTTTGGTTAAAAATTTACTCGATTTATCGCAAGTGCAAAATAGATAGTATGCAATTTTGTAGCAAACAATCTTTTGAGCATTCCCTTTTTCTGCATTATTATTACAATAGCCTCATTTAAAATCTTTATCTAACCTGTATTCCCCTTTTTCAAACTTGCAGGAGCATTGTCATTCGTAAACATTTTTACAATTTATATTTGAACTTAAAACGAAGGCTTCATTGAACTAATAACAACTTAAAAATGTCAATTCATTCTATGGAGACTTTATCTTATTTTTATATGAACTGATCTTTAGAATCTCTAAAAAACTGTATTTTGAAAAGTAAATATCTTAACCACTTTAAAATAAAAACTGATTAAGGGATTAACACATTTTATTGTTATCTTCTTCTGAAAGAGGGAGAAATGACATTAAAAACATCTTTCCTCTAATTTCAGTACGTATTGCTCCAATAAATCCAATTAAGCAATCAGAATGATGCCCAATGTCACCTCAACTCGACTAATGACAAAAAGTTCATTCTATCACTAATAATTCGAGAAATTTTTAATTTGCTAGATCAATCAAAACTAACCGGCAAAATTAAACCGCTTACAAAAAGTTAGCGGACTAACTAGCGATTAGCGGGTTAGCGCTTTCGTACCGAACACTGATATTTGGAATCGCCAAGAATACATCTATTCAACGATTTATCCGATCTCGGATCGTCCGAGAGAATAAAAATCTTACTTAAAAAAAAACATTCAGCTTTGACTTTGCTTCGTTGTACCTCATTTTTCGAGGAATCGATTTTCAAAGACCAAATTTTAGTTTTTTTTATCATTAATTTGACTTTTTTTAAAGAAAATATTCAGTTACTCAAAAATCTCAGATCTTCTGTTTATTTGAATGATGATTATGATGATTGGAATGTGCGCATCGGAAAAATGATAGTTTTGATTTTCTTCAAAATTTTATTTTCAATTTCTCTTTTTTCGGTTTTGTTAAATGTAGATTGTATGCAATTTTATTACATTCAAGCTTTTGTCCAATTTATTCCATTTTATTTTTTTGCATTATATTTTGTTTGCATCAAATAAAAAATGCTTTAGGTCGTACATAGCAAATTTTACATTCGGCTATATTTTTCGGGGTTTCTTTTGTTGATTTTGTTCGGTGATGTTTTTAAAAAAACTCGCTTGTTTTACGTTTCGGTCTACTTTATTCGACCATCCTCAGAAACTATATGTATTATAAATAAATGATGAATGAAAAAAAAAATATAATTAAATTACAATTTTAAAAGCCTAATTAAAATAATTATCAAAACACAAATTGGGAAACACTCACAAAAAGCAATTTTTCCGCCTGCTAGGGCCGTCTCTCTGCTCTAACTGGGCGTCTATCTGTTGCTGCTGCTGCTGCTAGTTGTCGTTGGGGCGTCTTATTTTTTAAATTTGCCACGCGCTCTCGTTCATTTTCCTCTCGCAGTTTGGTCCAGAGCCCGTTGTAAGCACTGGATTCTCCTTTGGTGTCGATCTGGAGAATAACTATATACTTCGGCTATATTTGGTGTCAAATTTGTATTTCAATTCAAAATTGAATACTGAACGCTGGCTGTGCCTATGATAAATAACAGTTATTTTCTTCCATCTTATATATAAAAATGGAGACGTTTTCTTTGTAACACCATCTCGTATGAATGGTCGTTTGGACTAAAGTGAAATTTGGTATCCGATTGTTTTTTGGGTCAGAAATAGTTTGTATAATAGTTTCGAGATTATTACTTTTTATGGAAGGGGGGTTCCTATACAAAATCAACTAGAAACGGGACAAAACTCGAACAACTTGAAAACGATTTTCATAAAAACTGATTCAAGAGCACGAAGAAGGTGAATAACTGTAAACATTTTCCAACGATTTATTAAGTAACGGGTAAAACGAAGTTTACCGGGTCAGCTAGTTTTTCATATGTATTGGTATCTAGAAATTTATGTTTTAGAGGTGGCAGATTTGTGCTAAAGTGATAATCATCCACCACGAGTAATAAAGTTTTAATAAGTTTTTCTTTCGCGAAATATCTATCTATCCAATAAAAAATCACTCTTTACTTGATGACTGGTTGCGAAAATATAGAGAAAATAAGAATAATTGTTTTAATCTAATCAAAGTTCGTAAATAACCTTGCTTCAGCGTAAGAAAACAAATATAAACTAATTTGACTACTCGATTGCTGATTTTTTGACAAGAATACAACCGAATACTGAAAAATCCAGCAATTAGAAAACTGATTGCTTGTTTCCAGCAAAAATTTGGATTGCTGAACGTTTCCAGCAATTTTATTTGCTGGAAATTAAGACAAAGATTTACTGTGTATGTCGATAGTGAAGAGGAGAGTAACAGCCATTCTAAGTTGATTAGAATGTTGTTTGTCAAGCATTGCCGCGCTTATGTAATTACATCACTAAAACCGGAGTGGAATTGTTTTTCTGGTGAATATAAATTTATCACGAAAATCTTGCGTTAATATACCTACTCAAAATGCAATGCAAAGTTGATTTCCCAAT